>NC_062234.1:10005000-10305468 GCF_905475465.1 Pieris napi
AATGTTTAAGATGCATTACATTTGTTTAATTGTATTGTATTTAAGTTTCTATTTGTTTTTATACATATTTTTCTTATAAGGTCTGGTCTCGTACGCACCGTATGTTTTAGGACAATAAAGGAAGATAATCAATCTTGTTTTTTAATCGGTTCCACGCAAAGAAACATGCCTTGACGTTTCTTTTATCGCTAAATTGCTAAATTAAATGGGTCGCACTTGAATTAAGGTATAATAAAAATATATTAATTATTATCTATGCTTTTTCTTCTGTCATCTGAGAAACTACAAATAATAATTCAATTTAGAAATATTGCGTACAAATATACTAAAAAAAGTTGCAAAGGCAAGCGAAGTATTGGATTGTCCTTATTATATTTTTAATCTGAAACCTGAAAGTCGTGTTTTACGTACGCTTTAATATAATTGAATGCGGAATAAACCAGAATAAATATTCACGATCTCACAAGAAAAGTAAGATATCCACAGTGTTCAGTTACCGTGGAAAATGTAATAAAGCTAGTGAACGCGAATGTGAAATTCAATTCTGTATTCAGATCGTTACTAGGGGATACGTCCTTCTTTTGTACTTTGAAGCGTCTCGCAAGCTTATATAAACAAACCTCTCGAGTTCTTAGATATCTTATCGATGAATGTTGCTCACTAAGCATCTATCAGTATACAGAAAGAAATATATAACATAAACATGGTTTTTAAATAAACATTTCTACGTGCGTGCGCAACTTAACGCGAATTTATAATGTTTTGAATGACTCGTGGTTAGCAAATGCAACCCGTTCTGAGCTAGTTCAAGTGAAACTTTAACCAACTAATAAACAAATATCTCATGCAATTTTCAGTATTGTAGTTACATTGTATAATTAAATGTTTTGGTATACCTAAAACGTCGTTCGTAAATTAATTATTTCAAGAACTTTACTCATATTTTTTGAATATGAATTCATATGAGTTATTGTTCCGAGACGTGGCGGATATTTACGATTTTATGTAGTTATTTTTTTTGAATAAAATGCGGAATAAAAGTAACTTTAATATTTATTAACATTTGATTGTAGAATTATCTAAATTAATTTAAAAAAGGTAGGTCAACTGGGCCCTTATCGTTTTCGAACGCCCTTTCCAGACCACCACTGTGAGAAAAAAAAAGATAGGGTGACCGAAAGTAGTGCCAAAACTACATAAGACATAAAGTTAGTTTATACAACTATTGGAACAAAGCAAAGCAATTAAAAGATATGTTAACAGCGAAAGGGATAACAGTAAAATAAAGAACATATGAAAATGAAAAAGAGCCCATAATAAAGATATTGTAAAGTCAAAGTCAAAAATCATTTATTCATATAGGTAACACAATGTACACTTATACTTATAACGTCAAAAAAGAAATATACATTAAATGCTTCTAATTTTACATTTACTGCCAGTTCTCAAATCAAGGGCGTAGAACGAAAGACAAGAACTGGCAATAAATAGTAATATGAAATTACGGATTTTAAAATTTAATTTAATTTAAAGTACTTAATAATAATGATTTATTGTTCAGGATATAGGTTCAATATATTGAATATATTGTTTTCTTAACTTAGTCAAGAATGACAAAGACTATTACATTATTGAACTGTATTTTTACTTATAACACAACTGTATTGATATTGAGCGTGATCTTCAAACTCGTATTGACTGAGAAAAAACTTGCGTCTAGAATAAATTTTCGTCTCACGTAATATACAGTGTGATCTGGATTTAAATGTGTTGCTAGAAATCAATGTTTACATTTTATTATCGTATAGGAGTATACTTCTAAAGCAAACATCAATTATACGATATAAATATTATTTATTAAATAGAGTTTTAAGATTTCCTAAAAACATTGTTGTTTCTTGTATTTAAAATGCATCCATTAATTCCAATTTAAAAATATTCTAAGTGGTATAGAGAAAGCGGGAATACAATTGCTTAATGTACTTACCATAGACTTCTGTAAATAGATAAGAAATAAAAAAAGAGCTTCGAAACTCTGAACTGACCATGCGTAAAAATACATAGAAAGTGTATATTTAATTAATGGGAATGCGCTCCAGTTAATTAACAAAACAGTCTTAGCATAGTATGGACTTAGTTTGTGTAACCAAGGAAGCCACAATCTTGCGGGTCACCGACGGCATTATTGGAATGCCCTCAGCACGGCCCTTAATTGAATGCCCATTCAAACATTAAATTTGCATTGTTTTTAAATAATTGATTTTTCATTACCATCTTTAGGTAGATACAAACCTGTGTACTTAATGAATAATAAGAATTAAACGGTTAAATATTTAATAGGTGGTAAGATGGAAGAGTATAAAGTTATCCTTCTGTGCCTAAAAAATTGCGCCGATTTTTGGGTGACAAAACATTGTAAGCCTCACCGTGTTTGCAAGTGTTTATTGTGTACATAGAAATAAGCTGTACTGCCGGGTTCGAACTCCCGGTTGCGAGTCGCAGTCTCCAGTTATTAGTAGTTTAATTTATAACACTGTAAAAAATGAGCCTCAATCCTATACTGAGGAAATAATATTATAATGTATAGCGCCCTGTATGTATTGAGTATATGAATCTTCACAAAGTGAGATATTTTACGTAAGCTTTAATTTGTAATGTTACCTTTTTTAATTCATGAATTCTGATTGAGTGATAGATGGGAAATCGGGACAGTAAATAGGTCATTGATTACAAATGAAATCCCGGGAATCCCATCCTGGCCGTTTCCATGGTGATAAGCTTTTCGACGTTGCACGATGCTAAATTGAACATCAGTTAGCACTATTTTAAGTGACCCTGCTCTTTGCTTCTAATCCATAAGAACACCTCTCATCAGACACCTGATGTAGGGAGTAGTTTTTATTTTGACGTTAAAATCTCTTTATATCACTTGATGCTATATTCAAGGAATAACACTAAAGATTTTTACGATAGAATTAATATGAATTAGCAAATTTCTGAAAATTCTATGAATTTATTATGAGATCTGTATAATTTCTTTTACCGGTCTTTGGATGAATGCTAATTTTGAATTAAATTTTCTTTAGCGCCTGAATGATTTTTCCTTATTTGTACTTCATGATTGTGATTTAGGTCGATGGAGATATTTTAGTGTCCTAATAATTTTTCTTTATAGATTTGAGAACATCAGTGCCTTTCAACTCGAAAATTGTTTTGCAAAGCCTGAACCCCAGAACCTTATAACGAAGTTTCAGTTGTCAACAAAACCACGACGGTAAACGGCAGTTAACCCTAATTTCTGTCACTTTGTTAAAAAAATGGTTTATGATTTTACAACATTTCGTCGCCTCATTCCATATTTTCTTGATATAAGATCGCAATAACAGTTTTCCAGGAGAGTTAGAAAATTTCATATTTAAACACGAAAAAGTAGGAATAAAGCTCCAGACCAAGTTCACTGTTATGTAAAGTTGAAACCTGGAGTTTTGAAAGTTTATTCAATATACTTTTAGACGGATCTAAGGTGTTATATATTTCTTTACGAAATGTATTTATACTTCGCAGATGAACTTAGTGGTAGGAAAAAAGATTTTCCTTTTTACACAGTATTGTATTGAGTTTCATTGACTGGTCCATTCTTCTTATTATAATACTTAAAATGCCCAGTATTATCACATGAATCAAATTATTGTTTCAACAATACATAAAACAAACTAGCTTTTCAACATAAAAAATAGTTTTTAAGAAGCCGATAATTGACGTCGTCATTTTTAAATTGTAATAATAAACATCTCTCCTTACTACACCCTGTTTCTATAATCAAAATACGATATTATTTCTGTTCTATATCTGCAAGTAAGAGTAGATATTACTGTCATATTTCACAGAAACCTACTACCTGTGACTCGTATGTAGTTAATATATTTAAACCCAGCATAAATGAATGTATGACGCCCACGCGTATTAACTACCGATAAAATAGTTTATTGCCACTGGAAACAAAACAAGCAAAAGTATTTAAGTCGAGTAAAGCAAAAGATTAGAAGTCTTATAACACTTGCATTGAACGTAAGTGTAAAATCCCAGGTGTATTGCTTAACCGCAGGTGTATCGTTTACCAGAAGGCGTACAGCATTCAACCGCCAACCACACCTGCACAAGACGGGATTATGCGATTTGGATTTAAATGACTAAGCAAAGCAGTTGACAGTAAATTTCATGCAATGTTGTAAGAGCTGAGAGCAATACACAAAAGACTTATAAATTACTTTTTAGTCCCAATATGACTATCCTCATTGCTTATGTGTTAAGAATTAAGGTAAAAACTAAAACGTAAAGGGTAAAAACTAAAATATGTAAAAGCATATTTTGAATAATATGAAAAATTCAATAGGCGATTACAAGCCGAACGAGGATGGTAATTATGGTTAAATAATTTTCTAACGGCTTCTAATCTCTTGCTTGAAACCAGAGAGACAGAGGAGACATTATAGTATATATATGCGTGCCAATATTCCATACTTCTGATGCTATGATTGGAAGGATGACTACAGTATCCGTGACAATATTCGATGCATGGTCTAAAAAATTTAATGGTGTATTTTTAATAGCAACTCCACTTATAAATCGACTCCAAACCTAATTACTAATCACTAGACCAAAGCAGACAACTTAAAAGACAAACTCGTTAAATATTATTATCTAAATGTGTATCTAAGGCAAAATTAAAATGACTGCTTCTATAAATTTAAAACGGATATTTCATTTGTTTCATAATTCCGACGCGCAATTGAAATGCGAGGACATTATGCATGCAAACGTCCTTCCTTCATGACGTATAGTCGCTATACTAATTATGTAGTCATCTTCAATGTTGGATATTTGTATAGCTCCCTAGAGTTGATAATTTCACGTAAGCAATTTGAAAGAGATAATATTCATACAATGCTTCAGAATGAAACATCCCGATGGAAGTTTATGACGTTGATTGTCATGTTTTCGTCAGAAATGAATCCGGAAATTTTCCGATGGGAAAAGTTTTCGAAATTGTACGAATACAAAATTTCATGCTTTTAATTCTAATTCACACCGGAAAGTGACTTGTAATTTAAATTTAATTTAAATCATTGTGCAGTTTAAGGTTGTTTATCCGGTCGTTTACGGCTACGAAACATAGTCATACGTTATTGCAGGGTCTATCTTTATATATAAAACAAAATCAATTTATTCATATCGGTATAAGTAAAAACACATATGAACGTGAATTTTAATTTAACTGGTCAATATGATTATTATTTATTATATAGATTATATATTTTCAGCCGAGTTTAGATATAGCAATTGAAGTAACTCATAAGAATCTGAAATTATATGATATGATCTAGTAAAAACACCTGCCGAGGTGTACACTGTACACTTCTTTAAGAAAAAGACTGTCTTTCGTATAGAAATGACACAAAAATGTCATGTTAATATTCCGAATAATCACTTAATATTAAGTTCAACTAACCAAAAAATTATCATCAATCATCAGCGCTACCGATCGCGATGTCGAAAACTAACAGTACTAAAATTGATTTAATGAAAATACCCTGAGTTTTTTTTAATTGATTAATATTAATAGGTTACGCACGCCTTTAATGTCTGTATTTTTTTTAATCAGCAAAATTTATAGTCATTGATAAGTTTGTAACTAGAAAATCATCAATATTATGGCTTGTTACATTGACTTCTTGCGTAGAACTTGCATTAAATATATTATTATCCTAAACCAGCTTTTGCGGTGACGTTATTAGCTGTGACAGTAAAGAACGGGGTCTCACAATGCGAACTAGACTTATTGCAGGCCATCGTTCAAAGTCACGCAAATGCTCGGATGGAATAAATAAAAAGCCTTGATATGTGGACGAAACCGATATTGCTCGTGTAAGCGACGAATTCAGAATATTGCCTTTGAAACAAACGAATGTGTAAATGAATATTTGTGAAGTAATCAAAATTGCAAAAAAATACGCATTATGAATAAAACAATACTATATTTACTTTTGTTGGCTGTTGTAACTGTGTTTTTAATAAATAGTCGATTTATTCTATAGTATCTATAACAAATAACCAAGATGGATTACTACATACATACTTAAAGTGTATATGTGTCTTAAGTAATATGTTAGCTATTCCGAGGTCTAAGTCTTTTAATAAAATATTTTTTAAGATTCACAACTAGCCCCTATAAATCCCTGCTTTTGTATTTAGAAAAAAACTACTATAATGCTATATTGTCATACACAGTTAACACATATTGACAATCTGACATTTCACGCATTGATTTTGAATGTTGACACATCATGTTGTCTAAATTGATAATAATTGACTATCATTTCGGACGCATGATACAACGCTACTATTTCAGTTTTTAAATTCTAAACTACTATTACAAAAGCCTAACGTGGCTGGAACTTGTAATAGATGTCGGTGTAGTAGATGTCGTGTTGTTAATATGTATGGACTGTCTTGAACTTTGAAGTATGTCTTCATGTACACAGCTGCGAGTAAAGCTTGGGCTATAAAATGTCTAGACCAAACAGATCTGAGCTTAGTGAATATACCTAGTAAATCTATTACGTTAGAAGAGCTAACGAGCGTGGGAGATATTTGTTCAATGTTTTTTTTGCCACAATCCTTAAGGGTTTTCATTGGATTGATTGCCTGAGGAATAATAAACTAAGAGTTATCATGCCAGTTGCTCTAGTATGTTCAACGCTCTTGATATGACAAAAGGCTAAATCAAGAGTTGTATAAAAGTTGCCTACTTAAAGATGTTGCGCCTACTAAATGCTGTCTATGACATAATCGACATCATTATCTGTTCGCAGAGCGAGAGAGCTAACGGCGATATTGTATATCCTGTATAATTAGTATTATATATTTTCTTTTATTTAAATTCGACATTATCATATTGGCTTAGCACTTTAAGGATAGTGTATTTTTATAAATAAATAAATAAATATTATTTGATTTCTAAGTTCAAATGATGGTGATTTCGGAAAAAGAAAGACAACGAAATTGTCTGTTCTGTGGCCAATTTATGCTATACATTAAATTTCTAATTTATTTTTGTATTTCAAATCAGCTCACTCAACGATTTTTGCTGTTATATGTATCCCTGATAATAATTAGTTGTTAACAATAAGTGTGAAACTTAATTTAACAATTAGTCAACCTTTAGTAATGGACGACTCCGAGTACTGATGGAAGTACATATAGAAAAGTTTACAATTTAATTTATATATTATTGAAGTATTTTTATGTTAAGATCCAATCGTCAAAAGTAAATTGCTCGATCCTGTAAATAAAAATCAAACCCTCATTTTGCCAATTGATAAAAGTAGATCATTTAAACGAATCCTTTGATGTTTAGATTGAACTAAATTGGATTTGGAAAATTCACGAACGATTACTTTATTGTTTAACAAGTTAAATATGAATCAAAAGGCATGGCTTTAAAAAAACTAAAGGTGCTACGATAAATTAATGTAAAATTCAGTTTGAATTTCGAACAATTTCGTTCTTGTGCAATCAGAAATCTTTATATCATCTAATTCCATTTTCAAATTTGTTTCTACAATTTTAACTTTTAAAAATTAAGGAAAGTTTTATGGATATATATGGTGCTGTGAGATATTAATTTCGCGTACAGCGGAAGGAAATGGAAACAGTGACGTATTGCAGTCATGTAGCGGGATGGATGCGAGGATTTGTCTTTCTCTGTTATTAGATTAGTGTGGGAGTTGAATTACTAACATCGCGCTAATGTTGGCCTTAAATTGAAAATTACATAGTTCTGCCATATTATGAATAATATTCAAATTCTCTGTTAATAAATTATCTTAGTAGACAGTATTTTTACGCCTAACCTTTAAATTTGAGACGTTGATTTTTCAGTATTTCCCGACAAAAATTATAATAGAAGTGTTTTCGTTTAGATTTTATAATTATCCTTTTTACGTGGGATCCGGTTTAATTAGCCACGGATCACGGCGTTTTTTATTCATCAATACAATGATCCTAAAAATAAAGTTTAATTCGTAGTTCATAAATATTTCAAGTTAATGATACCTATGTGTAAATAAAAAATAGTAAAATTATTTAAATTAATTCACTTTTAGAAAGAGAATGTTTACCTACGAAGGCGCACAGCTGTATAATAAACTACCCACAGATATAAAAAATATTACTTCTATCAATTCATTCAAATCGAAGCTAAGTGAATATGTTAAACAAAATTACTTTTAAATTAATTTCTTATAATTACTTTTAAGTCATATTTCTTTGTTTACTTTTATTTTTAAATTTATTGCATGTACGGCTATATTTTATTGTGATTATTTTAAGAACGACTACAATGTTATGTTATCTAGAGTATTATTCTCATGTAAGTGACATTTTTTGTCTTTTTTGAGAAATAAAGTCTTTAAACCTAATTAGCTAATTCAATCGGATACCAAGATGGGCGACAACTTATATTATTTAATCATAATGAACAGAGGAAAGTGAAATCAGTAGCATCAATTTGACTATAGAACGAAATTCAAATTAAAGACAACTTAAGTGTAACACAGAATGTTTTAATCTCTTTCTTTTTTTTTGAATAACTGACATTATCTAGCAGATTCCTTCCTGGCCTAGGGACCCGATATATGGGCCAGAATTGACTTATACGCGCTGTGTGCGTTTATTCACAAATATAGTTTCTGCCTCACTAAATACATTGGATTAACCTTAAATGATAAGTATCGCTCTAAGCTGTGAAAGAAACAATATTGAGTTTCCATTCAAAAATATGTATATTATCTTGATCGATGCTCTCTTCTATCGTGACTTGACCTGAAGTTAAGTGCCAATTCAACAGTTTTGAATAGAATACTTAACATATTCTATTTTCCTTACATATACTAAATTGTGTGTCTTATAAAGACAAAATAAATATGAATTTATGCCTAGTTTACAGTCTCGTCTCTAACTTCGTACGCTTATACGATTACTGTAAAAACAATTGAAGGCTAAGTAGACAATTATTTCTACTCATTTTGTTTCTGACACATCGGCAAGCATCAATGAGTTTTAGTTTAGTTTTGACATATGTATATTCTTATTTTAAATCAGTGACAGTTTTATTCAATGTAGAATTCTACTAGTAGAATACTAGTGCTATACAGATTATCTTTTAAACGCGTTCGAAATTTAAAAAAAACAGTTCTAAATATCATTAAAGTGAGTGATTCTTAGAATAGTATTATTGTAGTAAACAAACAATGTGTTAGATGCACCATATTGTTCTTGGGCAATACGAGGTTATCAGAAGCGTACCATTCTTTGTAACAATGTTTGATATAGTAAACTTGTATTATATCAAACAAGGGTGGTTTCAATATTAAATTTTGATATTGTATAATGAGTTGGTACCCAAAAATTTTAAATGAAAACAGGCGAACAATACAAGAGATGGGAAGATGAAATAAAACTGGTTGCAGGCAGGGTTAGCTCATGAGTAGGGCGAGAAAGGGCAGAATGAGACTCTAGAGGAGGCCTTGTTCATTTTTTTTAAATTAATCGTAAAAGATAATTTAATTTTATGTATACTGATACTCGTTATGTACAAGAATACTTTTCTTAATGTTGTTGTGTTCCATAAGAATATGTCCTACTAATACAATAAATTTTGTGATTTGACTACTTACTTCGTATTAGATAAGTCATGTTAAATTTACAAGTAATTAGAATTTGCCAGCATTAATAGTTCTAAAAATGATGGTAATAATTTTAATTAATTAACGGCGTAATCCAATAACTAAATTACACCATTTAATTATGAGCCTTATTCTGCGAATTCTAAACCAGTTGAATGCCAGCAATTAAAAGGGATTATCGAAGATCGAAGTTTCGAGAAGTACGTGAAGGGTGCCAGTGTGCTTCCGTTGCTCGTAAAAGAACGTAACTGCTGTGAATAGATAATAAGGGTTTTATTAAAATTCCTTGTCCTTGTTTTGCCATTCGTGGGGCAGCTTTGCGTAGCTTTTGTTCGAGGCACGCGCGCGTGACGTCTATTGTGACGTTACTTAGAACACCCCCTTTTGATAAAAAATAAAGTTTTACCAGCCGGTGTATTTTGTCTTTTTATACCGAACAACTTTTAAGTGATCTTTGACAAACTTTGACAGACATTATAATGCTAAAGTTAAATAAAATATAGCTTTTTCCGTGACGCCGTGGGTAAGAGTGAAGAAGAGTTGCAGCTCTTTTTATTATCGGACGTCCTGGCAGAATACGAAATTCCACCCGTATCATCTTATCACCTTGACGTCCGTTGTTCCACTACTGAGCGTTTTTTAAGGCAGTTTATGCCGCGCACACCACTATGTGGAACCAGCTGCCCACTGAAGTATTTCTGAACCTCCTTCAAGAAAAGAGCGTACCAATTATTATAAGGCCGGCAACGCACTCGCGAGCCCTCTGGCATTGAGATTGTCCATAGGCGGCTGTATCACTTAACATCAGGTTAGCCTACTGCCCGTTTTCATCCTGTTCTATAAAAAAAAGAAAAAGAAAAGATTATTATTATTTTGCGATTATCGCATGTGCCTTATATACAGTCGTTGATGGGCCTAACCATACTTTAGGTCGTTCTCTCTCATCTGGATCTTATCTCCAATGGACTCTGATGAAGTATTGACATTTAAAAATTCACTGTTCATTTAATTAAGTAATCACATCATATTATGAAAACATAACGGTCTTGTGAGTTAATCATATAACATTGGCAACTCAATTAAGTTTTAATTGTTGAATGAAACGAAGTGAAGAAAATTTTAATTATTCAGCAGGTCATTAATCGAGCGATCCTAGCGAGTGCTGACGGCTCAGATTTATAAGCAGATGTAATATATTTTTAATTAAAGCGACCAATATTAATATGTTAATATGAAAGATGATTTGAGGAATAATAGGATGATTTGGAATCCTACACATGTTATTTATATTTAGGGCGTATATTGTATCCTTCTCTGCAATTTAAATTTATATGTTAATAAAGCAGTTCAAAGTTTCTCCTTTTGTAGGGTAATTCATAAATCCTTTAAGAAAGAGCCAGAAGAGTAACTTTGAAATACTAATCCATGCCATTTAATACTGTAAATTTTAAGAATATACATTTTCACAAATTGAACCAAATGCCAGGTAGTTTATTATTTATTTTGCCGTATAGCAAAGATATCAACTTCCATCAAATTGGAGTATAGACCCCAGAAACATTGGTTTTTAGAGCAGCAGCGGGATTTAATAAATCCGCTCTATGCGAAACAACAAAATTCAATTTTCTGGTCAAATGAATCACTTGTAGCAAAGTGCAACTCGACTGCGGTCGGTTTTTTGCAATCATCTCGATACATTGTTTGCGCCTACCGATATTGAGTATTGCATATTGAAAAACAAATGGTTAATAGTTATAGTAAAAAGTTCATGAACAGTTTTGGCTTAGTGTCGTGCGTGCAAACTCAGGCTGTGTGTCCTTTTGGCCTTAAATCAGTAATTAAGGATCGATTATAAGTTAGTACTAAGGTTTCGCAGCAGTTTTTGGAGCTTAATTGGATCGTTATCCATTGTAATTAGTTTACAAATAATGAAGTGGATGAGTACGGCTGCCTAAAGGCCTTGTTAAAGATTTTTATTAACAACGCAAACCAAAACACTCTTTTAGAGTTAGTGCTTTATGTCTGTATTCGTTAAGTCGCATATTACTGTAATTACATATCTTTAAGCTACTTCACAAACCAAGCTTCTAGTATGTTTGTCGTTCTCCGGATTTATAAATTTTGTGTTGTCATGTTTTGTTTTGCTTTGCTTTGTATCATATATTTTATCAGTGAAACATTTTGTGGATACATCCAATGTGTTTATTTTATGTTTTAACTTTTTTTTATTGTATAGAGATGTATTTGTTTTATTTCCCAAATAAATAAGTCCCAATAATCGTACATACGCACTTTTCTGAAGTTATCTTTATAAATATTAAGTGCTAGTGCAAAGCCCCTAGTAATTTAAAATGGTAAAGTAATGTATGGACATGTTGATTGATAATGTTTATAATTTATTTTTAATGAAAGTTGTTATAAATACTTGATTAATTACTTTTAAAAGACATGAAATAAATTACATTAGCAATCAGTGTAAAATCTTAGGTGCACATTGAATACGCAATGGAACTCCTGTGTGTAGTCAATCTGACCAACGCTTTTTGTTAATGTTAAATATACATTATCATAACAGGCTAACCTAATCCTCAGAAACCTTTGTATTAATATTATTTACATAAAACATTTGTTTATTTTGCTTACATTTGTATAATGTTTTTCTTACCTTTGAAGGAGGTATGGTAATATAGCATTCAGTTGCCCTATTACCATATTTGGCCATTATCCCGCTCCCCCGTCGTAATAATACCACCTTGGATACTTTATTACTTCATCTAAGTGAATTATGTTCTTAGAAGAGGATTACATTGTATAATACACGTATATTTGGCGTATATTTGATGTCCTACACATATGTATTTTCATTATAATATGTACCTACTATATACTCGTATTTATATTTTTTTTTTAAAGAAGTGGCCTGACTTCATATAGAATGCCCAAAGGTAGCTGAAGTTGAATTTCCGTGACATGTAATACGCGGGCATTTTCACGTTGTATACCTACTGTATAAAGTCAAGTCAAATAAATTTTTTAATCACAATTTCGGCACCCAAGTTTGCAGTTTTAATATACATTATATAAATGATACAGAAAAACTTGAAAAATTGCCTAACTGGGTAAATTTTTACCGGAGAAAGAAGTCATAGTCCTTTTTATGTAAATTTTTAAGCGCTACCAATTTTACGGTGAACTTTTTGTCGAACTTTTACCGTTTTCGAATATAGCGTTTTATTTTCCGGGGTTGCAAACACGATAACCTTCACACATTGTTTATTTTATCATTAAAACTACATTATAATGGTAAGTTGAGAGCTGAAATTGTGATTTTAAAATTTATTTTCATGGACTATTTAATTTAGCATTGCTAATTTGATCTTTAATAATTTTATATATTACTAGCTGACCCGGCAAACGTTGTTTTGCCATGTATATTATTTCTAGGAAATATTTTTTTAGTTCAATAGAAATAAAAAAAATCGGGGATGATCGTAGAGGGGTAAAAATTAAGGGTTGTACCTATGTATTATTGTATGCTGTATCATAAAAAAATTGTCTAAAAATAAAAAATAAATTTTTGGGGTGGGCACCCCTTATCACTTAGGGGTTTGAAAGATAGATAGTAGCCGATTCTCAGACTTACTGATTATGCATAAAAAAATTCATAAATATCGGTCGAGCCGTTTCGGAGGAGTATGGGAACGAACTTTGTGACACGAGAATTTTATATATTAGATTATTAACGTCACACTTAAATACTAATAAATATTAGTATCACTGTGTTCTGGGTTCTTCCAATTTGATAGTCAACTTTCATATAATACCTCTCTTTGATACTACTATTTCATAAGAGCTGTATCGAGAACTCTCGAAGCTCTTCAAATCCGCCCGCCCACGACTTTTGTCCGGCCTAAAAATAATTAGGTAAATCTTTACATAAATGTATTATTAGGGCCGACCCAATTTGTTTCTTCGACATACATTAGAGTGAGTAATTGTAGTTAAATTTTGAAATAGATAATCCCTTTCTAGATGATCTTTTATTTTATTTTGGAGAATGTAAAGCAAAGGTCGTTGCGTTTGATTGTGATTCGCCAACAGCATCCAATGTCCAGTCACATACACGTGACGTGATCCTTCTTTCCATTTGACTGATTGCAGCCAAACCATTGCGTATCAATATATTTATTGTCGAGTTGGTAAATACATAAGGCCCTACTTTAAATGTTACAGTACTACTAATTTCCCTTAACTAAATAACGCCTAGCGAAATTATATCATTGACTATTAAACTTTTAATTTGGAAACAAAGTTTAGATTCATTTTTACATCAAGTAGAGCAGTAAATTTGTTCGTAGCAATTTCAGTCAAATCAATCTTTGTCACTTTTATTTACGGAGACTAATGTCACGTCAGCACAGTGCCTATCTAAAATCGTTGCGTGCAAATAACACTTTATAATTGCAAAAAAATGTGATCAGCGTTTTTACACATCAAATTATGTCAACAATATAAATGCCTCTGATTCTGTTACCCACGACAATTATATTATGTATGACTATCGGAACTGCAACAACCACCTTGAATATATGTAACAAAGATGTGCTTAAACACCGAGTCACAACAGTCGTCTACACCTGTTGAAATACGATTATTACCATTTATATATTCTTCAATAAAATTATTTGGTAGTTAATAAGTGTTAAACTCCACTAGCAAATAAACTTTAAACATAAATAACAAAAAAATAGCTATCGCAATGTTATAATGCTAATGGTACAGCATACAAAATCAAAATTTCTAACAAACACTACAAAATAAATTAATAAAAGCACTATTTAGATATCATTTTTTAACACAGACTAATAAAATCTACTAAGAAATCAAAAATTATGCTATTATCGCCGATTATTAGGCTTATCTTGCCGAAGCCGCGTACATATTATTTGAAGAAGTCTATTAATTATGATGGTGTGCACCTATTTAATCAATTACCGTCTAAAATTCGTAATATTAGCTCGTTTAACTAATTCAAAAGGGCATTAAAGATATATATCAGAATAAGCCCAGTAGACTAAAATTAGGACTGCTGATGGCGACGTTGTATCTCGTTCGTATATTTTAAGTAAAATGTAAATAATAATACATTTTTGTAATGGGAAATAAAGTTCTTTAAACATTAAACATTATAATTATTAATAAATATGAACATGCATCTATAATCTAAAATCTAAATCTTACTAAAAAATAACAAAAACCTATCTATTGTCTATCAACTACCATTATCTATATTATTCCTTATCATTAACAAATACTCTAGAACCTTAATTAATAAACGGTCCTAATACCCGTACTCTAAGGGTCGTTCGGTCAAGACCTTGTCACCTCAGATAAAGCCGTGATCTAAATAAATGGGACAACTTTGACAGTCAAAGGACAACTCGTGAATCTTCGCCAGTTAAGATCGATTAATCTCAAACTAACTCTAGATATCTGGATTGCTTTATTTAGTTTAGAATGGTAACGGTAATTGAAATAGATAATCTTAATGGGAATGTACAAGTACTCTCGGTGTGATGTAATATAAATATGGAGTACTGTCAATTCCTACTTATAAATGCAAAAGAGAGTATTTCTGTTACGCTTACGCCTAAGGCACACTTACAAAATTTGGCATGGGTATGGGGTTCAGCTTAAAGCACATATATAAATGCATAGATAGATAGATAGGCAACCAGTTGCCTGGACCCGGACGAAGTCGCTAAAACTAAATATGAAACAATATTGTTTGAAGAGTTAACGATTTAACGAAAGCAATTTCCTTATTTAAATTTAAAAATCTAGTGAAGGGCTATCAATAGCTGTAAATCAAATTAATATTATTTATTTACTCTGACTTTCTACGCGTTGCTATTACAAACTTAGAGATTTTATTTACTACATAGTGTACATATAATACATTGTAAACCGTGTCATTACTACACAGAGTGCTGTATATTATTAATGAAAGGATAATACACACTCCTTTAGAATGTATGAACGAGAAAGGAAATGGAAAAAATTAAATATTAAAGTGCTGTAAAATAATTACGAGCTGAAGCTAGTGCAATTATTGTAGGCGTGTATTTTATTTGTTACTAAATATATAATGCAATATGAAATGAATAGAAATTGTAAATATTTTATATTTAATCGGTATGTCATAGCTGTTATCGAACTATATAATTTACAATGAAAAAATTACTGCCCACCTCTAAAGTTAAAAAAAAAACAAAAATCAATGTAAATTTAAATGAAAACTGAAAATTTAAGTGAGTCGCCGTAACTAATGACCAAAAAGCAGTTGACAGATTAATAACTTGCTTTCCTTTTAGTTCGCTGCAAAGTTTTTCCATAAACTATTATTAGTTATAAAGTGGCTTTTATTACTTTTTACAAGCGAGGATAGTTGAAAATTATTAATGACTTATTTTTCTTATCCATTATTTGTTGAACACTGGGAAACATTTTATGTTTGCGTTCTCAAAATTCATGATCATTAAAACTTTGATTAAGACTAACGTTAGACAAGTGTTGCTCGCTAATTAAGTAAATCTATACAAATTAACAGACACATACGATGGCCTCAGGAGTTTTTTAATTTATGATATATAAAGAAGCTTGCTTAACATTTTGCCATTTTTATTTTAGTATAGAGAAATTCGAGTGTCAACTTAATATATCTTTTATTTCATACTAGCGGACCCGTCGAACTTAGTTCCGCCTAACACTCGAATAATATCGTGTTAACTTTAGTTAAAATTAATTTAGGATTTCATTAAGGTGATATTACATTATTACACCTTATTTTGCAAATACAGAAATGTTTGCTTGCTTGCCATTGCGAAAAAAGTATGGCAGTTTTACACATTAGGCCTCTTCTCTCTAGCGCCAATATTGCGATACTGCATCTTAAAGCACTTTCTGATATACAACATTTTTTGTTTTGTTATCCGGTGCAAGAACAAAGTGGTAGGATTCTTTTATATGCGTAATTTTGTCAACAGATGGCACCACATGCTGTTTGCATTCGTAAAATTTATTTATTTATTTTTATTCGACAACTTATCCGACATTTTATTACTTATTCTGCTGTTCGGAGCTAAGAAGAATCCACCAAAAAAGAGATAACTAGATAGAGAGAAGATAACATCGGTCCAGCCGATCTTGAGTTATAAGTGTAACTAACACGACTTTGTTTTACATATTTAGACTAAATAACTATGTTGTATTTGCAATAATTATTCTTTCGCGATTAACATTATACTTTATAACGTCATCTATACGAGTATATATGCTATGCTATTCGGTTGTCTCGCTGAAAGTAAAGAAGGTGCAGCCAGCAGCGATTTGGCTAATTATGAACGCGAAATATTTGTGGAAGGTTTAAACAGGAAACATAAATAATAATTAAATAAAAATACTAAAAACGACAATTGAATTTGAGAAATGTGTGAAAAAAATGAGAAATGTGTGTTTCATAGCTGTAGTATGAAGTCCGGTCTCTTTGGTCTGTTTTAAATGTTGTATCACCGGGTCACCTAGTATTTCATAAAAATATAAAGTGACGTCTTAAATATATTTGACTAAAAATTGTCAACAAAAAGCGAATATTTTTATAACGCAATTTCGTCCTAAATTCATTGCGCCCTTTGATTTTATACCCGCTGTGTAAATGCGATACTTTCGTTTTATAACGCACCATCAAAGTTATGTTAGCAACGTTTTAGGTAAATGGCTGAACAAATAACTCAGTTGTGCCGGATAAACGGAACTCCGTCCCACAGGCCACTTAAAACTTATATGGCTTGGATAACCTTATACCTCATGTATAGCTTAAGAAACATGTCTGACTGCACTTACTTAGTCTTGAACTATTAATCGTAAGATCTAGAATGAAATTATTTGTTTTTAAAGACAAATGTTGCTATCAATGTTAATGCTCTCCGGATTGTATGTTTATATTTTGGGGATTATTTCACTAGCGAAATGCTACCATGTCTGTATTACGGTGTCTTTATGCCCGAAGATGTAATGCCTTTACGAGTTACCACAGCAGCCGCTAAAACTGTGACAAATTCCTTCTGTAGCGTCTGAATTGATCACTCTAAATTTAAACTACTCTTTAGGACCTTAAGTAAGGGCCGAGTGTATATACATTATCGATGTGGGCGGATGATATTATTTTTTTCAGAAAGAGTAAATTGCGCATTTTATCCATCATATAGACGATTCAAAAAGCACGACCTCATGAGCATCACAGACACCACGAAGAAAGACTGCTTCCAAAGTTACATATTCTTAGCAGACAAAAGATATACCAGAATTTTATAATTTGTATTTATTTGCATCATCATTTGAGTTTTACTAGTAAATTATAAGTTTGCAAACACTCTTGATTCATTCAAGATCAGAAAATCAAAGATTATTCGAGCTGAAATAATATAAGAAACTTTTAATTGAAATTGTTGTGGCGCCTTCGTCTTCAATATTTGATGAATATTTGGACGCAGTTACAGAAATTGTTACATTTCTATATTTGAATTGTTTAACTTGAATGAACTCATCAATAATAAATTGTTGTAGGTTTACTTTCAAACATTATATTTTAATTTTTACGCATAAAGTACAAATTTCATAAATTTCATACAGTTCTTGTAAAATTGTTACCATTCAGCGTTTTGAAAAGATCACATTATGTTCTATTTTATATATATATTTTTATTATTGCTTAAACATTATAGAGTACGAGTACAAATGCACCTAAAAACCCCTAAGAGTTTTAACATTGGTACCAGATTGCTACCACAGTACCAATTCCTTTACTAAGAAACTAAAAAGTTGAGAGAAAAATACATTCAATACAAAAACGAAACAAAAACATTAAAAAAACTTAAGTAAAATATAATTATATATCATTGACAATAAAAGATTTTCTAAATATTTTAGTATTTCTATAGAGTTTGCATGGAAATTTTTGTAACAATAAAATGTACATGATGTGCTCACTGCTCAAATCTATAACTACCCTAAATCTCTACTACACCTCTATAACTACTACTACGCAGATTTTGCGTATCCAAGCCTAATTTGGAAACGGTTATGAACCTGAAGTTCTAGGTTCGATGAATGAAACTGACACAGGACGTGCCGCGCCCTTGCCCTTTTTTTCTTTTTTCTTAGTGAACTTAATATACGTAGTTGGTCCCAAAGTTCTGTCACTAGCACATTATTTCTAAATTTCGAGCAGGATTTTATAAAAAAAAATATTGCATTCTATTTTGGAATGTTTGATTATTGTTTTAAAACAAAAAACAATAACTTTCCGTAATTTTTCACGATGGAGTGGACATTGAAAGTAAACCGAAGAGTTGTTATTGCGTTGCACCGCTGTGGACACTCGCCGAGTACCATTTTCAAGTTGCTCAAAAACTTGAATATAAAGCTTAGGTTTGTGTATGGTACTATTGATAGGTACCTTGAAGTCTCCAGTGTTGAGGACAAGAAAATAACTGGCTGGTCACGCTCCGCAAGAACACCGGCAGTAATCAAAGCTATCAAGGCGCGGATAGTAAGAAATCCTGTTCGAAAACAGAAGTTGATGGATTTGCAGATGGGTGTCAGTAGGAAAACAGTAAAAAAGGTTTTAAATGAAGATCATGGTCTACGAGCATACAAAAAAAGAGTGGGCACTTATTTAATGCTCGTCTAAAAACAATAAGGCTTAAGAGATCGCGGGTGTTGTTTAAGCGGTACGCGAAAAACCGACACCGTGATGTCCTCTTTACGGACGAAAAATTTTTCGATATTGAAGAGAAGTACAATAAACATAATGATACAGTGTACGCTAGGAGTTCTTAAGAAGCTGAAAAAAAGTTCCAAGGGTGCAACATGGACATCATCCATCATCAGTAATGGTCTGGTTGGGAGTGTCCTATTACGGGCTAACTGAGGTTCATTTTTGCGAAAAGGGGGTCAAAACCAGTGCTAAAGTGTACCAAGAGACGGTTTTGTATCGCCTTGTCAAAGACCTGTCCAGCACCCCATTTGCGGGACATCACTTCGTGTTCCAGCAGGACTCTGCGCCTGCATACAAAGCCAAGACCACTAAAGCCTGGTTTGAGCGTCAAAACATCGACTTAATTAGACATGAGGATTGGCCTTCCTCCAGTCCGGACCTTAATCCTTTGGACCATAAATTTTGGCAGGTCTTAGAGGGGAAGGTCTGTGATAAACCTCATAAAAATTTGGAGACTCTGAAGTCATCTTTAAAAAAACCAGTGACTGAACGGCACCATAGTCGACACGAATATGGTGCGTGCTGCGATAGACGACTGGCCGCGGCGCTTAAGGGCCTGTATTAAAAATGAGGGAGGTTATTTAGAATATTTAGAATCTTTTTTTATTCCTTAATTAATGTACTATAAATTGATATATCACTCATTAGAAACTGATCAGTACTTTTGTTTTTATCATTATTTCCATTTATGACAGAACTTTGGGACCGACTACGTATATAGGGTAATTCCGGGGGAGATGGCCGTACGGAAGAGATGGCCAATAGAAAAAAGTTCGAGTATTAATTCATAGATGTCAATACTTTTTATTTATTTCTATTCATGTCGGCACCGGCAAGAAGTGACAGTGAATTGTTTTGAAAAAAAAAAATAGGAAAAAGTAAGTAATTCGACTTTGTTTTTCATTAACACGTTAGATCTAAACTAAGGGGTTGACATATTAAGTGGTCAAAAAAAAGTCTGGACAGTTTTGTACGTTTTCGTGATATCTGCGTGAAGTAAAGAACTGTCTCGTGTTCTAGCCTCAAAATTAACTCCATAATTGAGATGTTGCTTTTATTACGCCCTGTGGCCATCTCACTCGGTCAATAGGAATAGATGGCCATAGTATTTTCGGGAGAGATAGCCATAAAATTGTATGCCCAAATTTAAATTTATTTTTAATATTTAATAAAATAGATGAAAGCTGGGCTGCCTCCAGGTTCAGTGGTTTATATGTCACAAAAATCCGCCTATATAACCTCTGACATATTTCTAGAATGAAGATTTGAAGATTGGATACAATGCAATATTTGTATGCTGTGGGTGCACGAAAATTGCACCAAGTTTGATGACATGTGTTCTCACTGCGGCAATAAGAAAAAAAAATTAGTTAAAAGATCTCAAGGGTAACGGGAAAGGTAAAAAAAGTACTGGCCATCTCGCCCCGAACACTATGGCCATCTCCCCCAGGCACTCGGTGAGAGATGGCCAGACCTAGTTTTTTTTTAAAGTTTAAAATTATATTGTTAGAGTTGTCTAAAGTGATGTATCGTTAATATTTGATAAGAATAATAAATAAAGTTTATGTTCTATACGAATTCACTGTTTTATTCATCATAATTCCTTCATAATACAGTTTTATAGTTACTAGGACCATCTCCCCCGGAATTACCTTATATACTATATCTTAAAAACACCTTTAGTCAGGTATAAAAGTCACCGTGAGCGATTAAAAATTAAATATTTATGGTAATAGAAAATTCGTTGCAAACTGTGTTAATAAATTATTTTACAGCCAACTACTAGTGAACCCATTTCATGTTAATTGGAGTTTCTGATGTCTTTTATTATTTAAGTTGTCGAATTAATTGTCTTGTTTGTCGACATTATAGACTATGTTTTTGAATATTGTATGAGATTTTACGGCTTAATGTTTTTACACTGTGCTCATGTTTTTTTTGCTATAAGACAGGAGTGCTTTTATATAGAACTAGCTTTGCCTGTCTTGTTTTTGTCTATTTTGACAATATTTTTCCGCCCTATAAAACAATAATTGTTGAATTACAGACAATTTACATAAAAGTATAATAATTTATAGATATAAATGTGTAAATGTCAAACTATAGGCCGTAAATAAAACTCCAAACGAAATTTAGCAAATACAGAGAGAATTCTGGTCTTTGCAATTTTAGTCGTTCACTTCGTTAGGAAAATCTTTGTGTAGATGAACAAAAAGTTTCCAAAATTGAATTTTGTGTTTATTTCCTTTTCCTATTCCTTTGCTCGCACTCCTATTAATTGAGGTGATCGAACTCTTTGTTAAATTAATTATTTTGTAAAGGTTGTCATTTTTTTCCATTATATACAAAATCTACGTCAAGCGGCGGACGGAAGTTAGTATTGACCGATAGGAATGTTTAGTGGTCTAATATAAATAAATAAAATTTAAAGGTCTTAATGACGGCTGTAACACACTTGAAATTTCAAGTGGTAGAATTCGTTTTGAAGAATATTATGCTTTTATCTAAACAAAACAATGCTATTAACGCATCATGAGACAAATATCTCGCCACAACATAGATTTAAGTCATTCTGATTCATGAATTTGTAATTAGATTCCAAGTTTGACTTACCATTAATCCTATTAACATACACACTGTGGGGAATGTGGTATATAATCAATATACAGATAAACTCAGTACCTGTCATAAATGTTAATCGATTTTTAGTAATATAATTAATTAATATGTAAGTACTGGCTATGTAAAAAATAAATAAATCAATGGTGCTACAACTTTTTTAGGTCTGGGCCTCAGATTTCTGTATCTGTTTCATGAATATTTGTAAATCTAATAGACAAGTAGGTGATCAGCGTCCTGTGCCTGACACACGCAGTCGAATTTTTGGGTCTAAGGCAAGCCGGTTTGCTCACGATGTTTTCTTTGGAGCGAATGTTAAACGCGCACATAGACAGAAAGTCCATTGCACACAGCTAGGGATAAAACATACGACCTCAGGGATGAGAGTCGCACGCTGAAGCCACTTAGCCAACACTGTTCTACATGTTAAATTAATGCACATTATTACAAGATACCTAATTCTATAATACACTACACGCGATTGTCACCTAATCATAGTTTGACCTATGTATGTAAATTTTCTATCACTGTTACGCTTTGACACAGAACATAAAAATAGGCATCACTAGCAGGTTAGCATTAGCTACTAAAAACGTTTTCGTTGTAAAATGTCAAGATTCAAATAGATGTTTATTTTATACGTCTGAACGAATAGAAAATGTAGAATATTCGAAGCATGATCGAGGAGCTGTCTAGCGTAGCATTCCGAGTAAACATGGCATGCAATCTTCATTTCAACGTTTGGTTATGGACGCCGTCGTCTATCGGAATAAACTCTGATAGTTACGGAATAAGTTGGAAAATAAACTGCGCCATAAAACGACCCTACGCTCTAAAAATGCATTAAATATACGAAATGTTTTCGTGAATATATCAAGAGTGCCTCAATTCACGAAATTTATACTTAGTGGAGTACATCGCAAATTCTGTTTGGTATGAATTTCGTATTTTTTTGAAAAAATACAGACTTTCAAATTAGTACTGTACCGTTTACAATATCACTTGGCTCTAATATCTTTAACAATAGTAATTAAAATGTACAGCTTAGTACGTCTTGTATGCCTAAAAACGTGTATTTTCACAAGCTTGTGTGTTGTGTCAAAGCCTCTTTGGGGGAAAGATTCAAAATAGAGGCTTAGCGCTAAGTGTCTGGTTGTCAAAAGATTGGATTTTGAAATATGGTAGTTATAGTATGCACTAAGCTATGACTGAATCTTATCCTAAAGAGCCTTTGCGAGTCGACCCAGGCATTCTACAGGCTTATGACCGACAAGGGAATCGTTGTGGCGCAATTTAGTTGTTTGCATATGTATTTGACCTAACAGTAAATTGTCATCATTCCCGACATGTGATTAACCAATTGGTTGGGCTTCATGACTCAGAAGTGGAGAACAAATTAAAAACTCATTATAATTCCTATCGGGGATCAAATATTTCTTTATATAGGTAAACTTTACTCTTATAAACGTCAAAAAAATGAATTAAAATACTTAATTAACCATTTTATCTACTTCGACGAAAAGAGACAGGAATTTTATTTAATCGACCGAATCGATTTAATCGACTTCAAAATTTAAACAAAATAATCTCACACGAGCACAGTCTCGCGGGCATCACTATTCACATACCGAATAATTTACTAATTAGTAAATTGTATAGTTGTAATGTATGTACTAGGTAGTTCCGGCTTGAAACGGAACTCACAAAAGCACAGTTTAACGTAGTGACTAATTTGATTAGTTTCGAGAACGTGTTACAAATTGTTTTGACTCAATTAAATTTATGCTTTGTTAATGGCAGTGTTAGCGTTATTTAGTATCGGGATAATTTTGCTAGCTAAAACCAACAGGCGTTAAGAATTGTAATATACCGATTTATAGCCAAAAGTCCTTCTTTGGTTTATATATAATCTTGCCTTAAGCTATGGCATTCACTGTCTTTTTGTTGCGTATCAGCGAACTAACGTTAAAACATTCACGACGTGAAAATTTTGTCTTATGGATTCCTTTAGCTAGAACAATTGAAGGAAGTATAAACATTATTACCCAGATCTTTTAGAATATATTGTCATATCTATAACTTTAAATAAGTGTATTTTAATGATGCAAACTTAAATTCTTTAGAGTTTGTTTGATATATTGGCGCCATCGAATATAGAAGTTATTTTTAATGGAAAACATCAGTGATACGGTGTTAATAAATAATAAAATAGCATAGTTTACAGTAATATATTTGCCACAATATAATTTTGTAAAGTGTAAGATAATGTAGTAAAGAGTGCACTTTACAGGTAGTTATTGAAGCTTTCACTAATTTCTCAGCAGACTCGAGCTTCGCAATGCATATCCGGAGAACGTAATGACACAGCTTAACAAAGTTTTGTAAATTATCCGAGTGTAACAGTTAGAAAGTTTACGTCTAACTGCACAAGTGGTCTCACAAAGTTACGTTAACTAGTCTAAAAAATCAACGCGGCTCTGTGCACCACACTTAACCTCGTTTCCTTTTGACTCGGGCTCATGAATTTATGATAGTAATGATAAAATGTAAGCTTTTTACTATAAAATATATGTTTTGCTTTTATTTTATTCGCAAAAGTTCTTTGAGTAAAATCATACTCGGATGCCATAGTTTGCTCATAAATTGAGGAATTTTACCAAAATCGCCTCAGTACTTTAAACGTAACAAATATCTTTTTATCGCAATTACAGCTTGTAGCATGAGACAAAACAATACAGGGCTGTGTCCGTTTTGTTTTTGTAAGTATGTATTTACTTTCCAAACAGAAAGAAATTAATTCTCCTGTATTCAAACCTTAGTACTCCGTATACACGCTTTATACAAGGGAAATAGTCTTTATATAATTGGGTGATGAAATAAAGTTTTTCCTACAAACAAAATGAGTTTAAAATAAAATATTTTTTATAAAAATTCACGAAATTTACTTTAACAACGATAACAACAAGAAAATTCATTTACATATATAATTTGTAAAAGTAATTAATAGAGTACACAGTATATTTTACGAAGTTTATATTATATTGTTTACATTCTTGATTTCAGAGTACAGAGCTCACTTCAGTGTATTATTACGTATAAGCTTGTAATAATTGATAGGTATTACTAGGAAAATGTATATAAAGGGGTTTAGAAAATATTCAATTTTTTCCTTTTGTTGTAAAACTCAAAACGTTTTCTATTAAAGCTTACTTGATTAAATAAACGTTCTCCTGAAAATCCGTTTAATTATTTGTTATATTATTAATTATGCTTTTAAATAAGAGGCAGCCATTTTGAAACTCTGCTAGCTACATTAGAACGACTGGTAATCCCTATGTGGAGATAATGAATTCACTTCGTCAGTGTATATGTGAAATTCTCGAATGCTGTATATCATTGATATTCCTAGATTAAACTACATCCGTAGCATTCAATGTATAGAAAATATGTTACAGGGTTATTTGTATGTTCGTTATTTAAACTAATCACAATTTAAACATCATTTTATTAAATACTAGCTGACCCGGCAAACGTTGCTTTGCCATGTATATATTATTTATAGGAAACATTTTTTTAGTTCAATAAAAATAACTATCTACTATACTAAAAAATAGGGGTTGATCGTAGACAGTACATGAAAATTAAGGGCTGTATGTATTTTTGTATGCTGTATCATAAAAAAATAAAAAATAATTTTGTTGGGGTTAACCCCTTATTGTTTAGGGGTTTGAAAGATAGATTGTAGCCGATTCTCAGACTTACTGAATATGCCTAAAACATTTCATAAGAATCGGCGAGTCGTTTCGGAGGAGTATGGGAACGAACATTGTGACACGAGAATTTTATATAAATAGAGATAAAACTGCCTTAGGTGTTATATGGTTCTCTGTTTATTTTGAACTTAATTCTAGATAATGTAAATATTATACAGGTTAGTGTGATTCTATTAACGTAACAACTTGACAAATGAATAAAATCCTTATCGCTATGTGAATGAATAGTAGGCAAGTACGGTAAAAATTGGAGAAGTCAGCACATCAAACTGGTTTTATAAAAAGATCAAAGAGGTTTTTACTTGTTTTCTGACAAAATCTTCTTTTGTTAACACTTTATATAGATGCAAAAGTCCTGCGTAAGTAATAGTTATCTCGAGAGACAACAGTCAATTCTTTAATGTAATTGAGAACAGTTTGTACTTTGTGTTTCATAATTAATTTGTATTGCAAGCGTAGTCTGCTCTCATAACCCTTTATTTGCTTTCTGTAGCTTTCATTGGTCTCACTCAACAACTTACAATGTAAGTATTTTCTATAGCAGTCAGATTCAATAGCTATTCGAGGTTTATAATTACTTTAATTTAGTGATCCTCCAATACACAGCAAAATAAAAAAAATTAAGGAAATTGTTATTAATTAAAGTGTCATTGTCTTTGTTTCTTCTGTTTAACGGTTTTGTATAGTGCGTAATATAAAAAAAATGATCTGTCGCACTATTAGTAATTTAGAATTAAAGTGAGGGTGTTTACAAGTGGTAAAAGCAAGTGTAGCATGTGGGTTTCAATATTTATTTAGATTTTTCTTGCTACCTGCTAGAATGTAACAAAAACGTTCGAAAATTGGGCGAAAGATCGACATATATAGAAGTCTAATAAAGAAAATTATTCGCTAAGATAAACCCAGAAAAGGGACTCTAGTATATGTATCTGTAGGTTATGGAATTGTATACATTTGACTAAGAACCGCGATAAAGTTCAAGCCGAATAAAAGCTTTTCAAAACCAAGTCATGGAAATGTACAGAATACGATCCTCATTAAAGAGTAAATGTATACACTTGACTGCGCTCGCATATGATAAAAGCCGCAGTGAGCCAGTGAATCGGTTGTGTGGGATCCCAGCCAACTTGCAATTTATGTTATGCTGTAAGTTTAGACTGTTCAAACCGCGAATTAACGCGTTATTTAATTATAGGTAGCGTACCTTTGCTTATGTACATTTTTAATAAATACGTGGCCCAAAATCGGAATTGGACATTAGGTTTATGATCGCATAACCTTTGTGTTCGTAGAGAGTAATATAAGTCAATTAAAATTAATTATTTTCGATGCAGGGCGTATTTTTACGCGTAGACAAAAATAAATAAGTCTCAGCTCATTGCTGGAGATATGGCTTACGAAAAGTAAAAAATTGGTTAAATTATAGATATACTCGTAATTGTTAGAGTTGATTCACCATTAGTTTAATAAATAAAGCATGTTCAATAATAGTATTGACTACATTTCTCGCAGAATTCATAGTTCTCGTAATCTACAACCTCATTATGTTGTGTTACATGAGAGAGAGGTTTTGAATTAGCAATGTAATGAGCTATCGAGGGTATATTATGTAGTCGTATTCAATGCACATTCTTTATAAGATTCACTTTTTCTAATATCTTTATTTAATTCTTGAGTTTTCTTGAACAAAATTATATTTAATAATGTTAATAATAAACTTTATTCATAACAAAACAAAACTAATGTAGAAAATACAAATATTGTATGGTTGTCGAAAGGTTTTGCCTGGTTTTTTTGCTAAATGGTGACTGGTATCAAATATATGCAGTACTAAAACTATACTATTAAAGAATCCATATAAGTATAACATCGACATATTTACAAGACTTATTTAACATTTTTAGTATACATTTAGAAAAATTATTAGCAAAAAATACTTTTCTTTAGTTTCGATGCAATCATAGAATGACATAGAACCTTCTACGTAAGTAAGTTATTAAAAAAACCTTGAAATAATCCAAAATGCACTGAATAATAAATACCTAATATTATTTACTTATATTGATTGGTTCATACATATGACTTGATCCAAGAGAATTAAGTCACTTTTGTGTCAAACTAACGTTGCAAGCAAAACAATCCTGTAAATTTATTTATTTTATACTAGTATATATTATCAACAGATACACTTAAATAAAGAATATCCATTATCTTAAATGACTTTTCTATAAAGAACAACTTTGACTCTTAATTAGCTAACAAAACGAAAATTTTTCTTGCGAAATGACATGAATTATACAATGTACAAACTGTATGTATGTTTAAATAATTCAGAACCATAAGTGCAGGAGACTTTACGATGCTTTATTGAGTTTCAATATAAAATACAATGCGTCTACTGTTTCGTAGAAAATATATTAGAGACATTTTCCTACAGTATTGAGCATGAAAGGATATTTAAATTTCAAGTGGAAAAATAAAGCTCTTGTGTTACTGGAATATGTATGACGTCTTTACCATTCAGAACTTTTTGTTCAAAATGTTAGTTTATTTAGTTCTCAGGACAGCGTGTTTCAGTTGTGACATATTTTAACCGCATATTTAAATGACTTTTTAGTATTAAATGTATGGTTCTTTTAACTTATTGTCATTGATTATTATGGATTTTAGTTTGTAAAAGCTCTGTGAAGACTGAATAAAAAGAGAAGGAGGTTATAACAAAAGTTAATATATATTTATTTAAATGTACACAAATATGATATGTAGGGAAGACCGGATGGTTGTGAAATTTAAATAAAAAATTATTGGTTTGTGTATCAGATTATGGTTGATAATTATATAAATTGAACATATTTCATTTTTACTAAACGATTATATTAAAATATTTAAATAATTCTGAGAAAAAATCTTAACCTGTGATTTTGTCAGTGACGCCCGCGTACTCTTTTCACAAAAACTCTCGCACCATATGAGCTGATAATAGCGGCGTTATTTTTGTCTTTCTACCGTCACTTTGTTTCCCTACTACTGGTTGTTACCCCTTTACAACGGGCTAAGTTCCTACTAACTTGTATAAAGACAAATGATACACATAATAAGCAACTTTAAGCGAACGACTGCCATTCACACCTTAATATAAAGTATAATAGACATCAAAAGAGATAATAAAACACATTAAATGACAAGATAATAACTGGTCGTATCGTCAACATTAACTTAGTTAAGAATTTCTGCGCTCCTCACAAAACAAACAACAACTTTCAATCACATTTGATCTCGTTTTATCTCGATTGTATAATGAAACCCTATTTAGATAATGGCATTAATGAGTTCTTGTATTACTTTTACTTCCAATACGTTACATTACATATTATAAATATCACTGAAAGACCTCCATACTATTTGTTTCTATCCTGTCATTTACGAAATTATATATATGAAAGTCATATTAATGGTTGTAAATTTTGATATAAAAGTGTGACACATAAATGTGAGCAACTGACATTAGCATTCAATATACATATTGTTGAAAATATCATCTATCTATATAAAAAAGTGTTGTATTGTTGGTTTACTATATGACGTATTTCCGTTCCTGAATAATAAATGCCGCAAAGTTAGTCCTGAGACTACGCACTGGTACTTAGTTGTAAATATTTTACGAGAGCGAGTCGGTTCTCGTGCAATTCTTGAGAAGTTTTATTGCTGTAATTTTTTCCAAGGTGCGAAAACTCGCTCAGAATGATGTCCGAGAACAAGGTTTCCTGGGAACGCGCTGGAACGACGCCAACTTACCGGACAATGTAGTTATGAGTTATCAAAATGAATTACTATCTTGTTCCTTTTAAATAACTTAAACTATGTTGTGTCGCTAGTGTATTGTTTAACTTCAAAATGAAAAACAAGCTAAAACTTCATAACAAGAAAAGTATGGCTCATTTTTAAGGTATTCAAACGACGCGAGCAACAGGTAGCTTAAATAGACTCTTAAATGCTTACAGTCATCCTAAAGACTACTATCACTTACAGGTAACTGGTCTTTGCCGGATTTTTAATTGTAACATGATATTAGAACCTAATTCGTGCATTACTAATTTAGTGACCAACTGATCCGGAGTTCCTTATACACACATAATTGCCATTATTTACCCTACCCTCACCTCTAGAAATTTGTATTGCATGTACACTGTACAGCAAATATTAATGATGTTTAGAATGTCATAACAGTTTTAAGTGTATATACCTATCTAGTATTGATTAAGAATTGAAGCATCATTAATTAATGGCTACTTTACATTTCTTAATATATGAGTTGTGTTAGTATAAGTTCTATATTTTATTTACTTAAACAGTCAGTAATTGAATACGCTGTTTCTAACGACGCTTTAACTCGGCAGGACAATTCATAAATAGTTTGACAATTGTGTAGGCACCGATGGACTGAATTAAAACCTGTTTGTGTAAAAAAACATATACATACTATAAATGTGTAAAGCACTGAAACTCAGTCAATTTTTATTATGCTCTTTGTTTTCTCATAATACTCTTGGGCTTGTCGACAAATTCCTATCCAATTTACATTTCAATCGGGCGGTTCATGTAAAAACATGGGCTTGTAAATTTTGGTAGAGTTGTGGATTAAATTTAGATGTAAACCAAAACAGTTACAGGCTTCGGGAAAAAATTCCCGAAAATAAATGAGTTCGCGATATAAGAGCATAAAGCGGGCCGAATAAAAGGTATTAACATTTTTTATGTGCTTTGTCTTCGTTAGCCCGCCTTTCATTACTTAGCGTTGAATTTTTCGAGCATCGTTCGCTCTATTTGGGATATTTTTTTATTATTTAGATACTTTGTGTGTTTAAAATACTAAATTTTGATAGATCATAGGGAAATAAATATAATTAATTTAATCGTGACGCACGAAATAAAAAACGTTTTTGAATTTATAATTCTTTTGGCGTCACAAAAAACCAACACCCTGAAGTTAGCTATAGTCAACATTTTTGTTTTTTTAAGTATAACTTAAAAACTTCTTTTGGCGCGTTAGGGAAAAATGATGAGAGTAAATTTGTTGTCTTGTTAGTTTCGTTTTTTTTACAAACGTAGATAGGGAAAGGATAGAAAGATAAGGCGAAAGATAAAATGTTTGAAAAGATTTTTATCTTGTTACGCCAAAGAACTTCTAACGCGTGTACATAAGTACACACACTTTTTTTTTATTTCCTTAGTGTGGATTAAACATAGTTTTTTATTAAAATAATCGTATGTTGAAATTACAAGTTAATGGATTGTGAACGAGAATGAAGAAATAAAGAATTTGCTTTTGTTAAGCTGCAAGAAGCTTTCCTCGTTCTAAAGTAGTTCACAACAAAGCTGACTTTAAGTATGAATTTAGGAAATGCACTGCCCCTTTTACAATGAAGTTTAATACGGAAAAATTATTCACTAGAGAAGTGGAAGCACAATTTGTTTGACTACTACAATAGTACCGTGGTTAAATTTCTACAAATTGTATAGCCTTTGACACCAACCCTTTGTAATATGAAAAAAAAAAAACTAACGATACACATACGTAATGGAAAAATATGCGTTTGATATTTGCAATTCAAATGGAATTTTTAAACGAACTCCGCTCTCTATTGCACATAGAACTAATACATATTCATAGGCCTACCATCAATGCATTGAATTTCGTTTCATATCTATCTATATATAAATAAAATTATTAATTTATATGTAAAATATCTTGCATCGTGTAAAATTGGCTTCCAAATAAAATGTATGTCTATGAATTCGCTATATTGCTACGCTATAGCGTCGTAGCAACAGCGTGTAGCGTTCTTACATATCGTAGCACACCCTACCCCTTTCAAGACTCCAAATGTAATATGTATAATAAATAGATCAATAATAAATGTGGAAGTCACATATATATGTTCGTCCGTTTTACGCTATTTAATTTGATATATTATTATTACTTAAGTATTATGAACTAGGTATTTTCATGTTTAAATATTGACGTATTGGAAACCGAAAGCCATAGCAATTAACATGCAACCTTTAGAAAATCCCGTTGACAATAACGACTGTGCTACATTGATATTTACGACAAAATTTGCCTCACACGAATTTATGGTGTGAGAAATAACTATGGACGATATTTCATCGTTGTATGGTTGAATGTTCACGGGTCTCTGCTCCTATATATTCGATATTATGTATCGAAATTGTTTTTATGGTCAAAGTACTAGAATAAGATACAAGATTGCTCCATCGTTACTATAGTGAGCTAACTTCATACAAGTACCATCATTTTACATAAACTTGATTGATGATTCGTTCATTTTGTTACATAGAAATAATAATTCTGAATAACTAAATCCCATATTTTTATTGAGGCCACTTAAAATTACGCATTGCATAGATTGCTAGTATTCATCTTATAGACTACATGTTTTGTTTGATATTTTTAAAACTCTCATTAATTTGTTAAGCACCAGGCGACATCCGAAAGGGTAAAGACCAAGGTTTTAGTAAATTAAACTTCACTTGTTTCGTAGCCTCGAGTCGCAGTTTATAGTTTCCAAAATATATGAGATGAGTTTTTAATTTTGAAAGTGATGAGTAATTATACTTAACTATACTTGAAAATATTATATTTAACTACACTCTTAACTATTAATAGAACTTATCCAATACTCAGGAATATAAAGTTAATAAAGCTTCAACATATATATAAATAATAAAAGTTAAAAGAAGAACGCCATATGTAATCTATATATATATATACATATATCTAATTTAATAAAAGGTGTTACTTTAATAGTAGCAAAATAATTAAATAAAACCAGAGTTAAAATTTCCGGCAGCCAAAAGGCAGAGGTCATATCTAGGTCAAGACATTAATACGTGACAGCGTGGCTTCCGTTTCCCAGAGTAAACTTGCCTGCCGCATCATAAGTAATTGTCAAAACAACTTAACTCGGCTTCATGTTGTATGTGTATTTTTCTAGACTTACTATGTTCTTTAACGGCCAAACAGACTTCTAAATTGTTATGTTAGATAATTTATTGTAATTTATTATGTGAGGATCGGCGCAACTCAGCTTTATAAGTTGAGATTTAGATTAGTTAACTACTTATTTACTAAAGAAACATTGGATAGTGAAAGAAGAAGTGTTTGAGTTAACTTGGTTTGTTGATAAATAGGAGTTCCAAGATCAACCGTACTCAAAATGTCTTATTCGTAAACATTATATTATAATAATTAAAAATATACTTTGCATAAGAGTGAACGTGACAATTGAAGCACTATGAACCAACAATTAATACATCGGTATGGGTTGGCTCGACTGACGCCACGCTCTCAGATATTTTGTTCTATACTCAGAAGGGTGGTCTATACTTACTGTAATCCAATAATGACTTGTCTCAGTGGTCTCCGGGGTCACCCTTGTATTCTTCCAGGACTGAGATGTACGTTTTAAAAAAAGTTATTTCTAAGAATTGCGTTCAAGACGGATTCTTAGGTGATTCAATTATTTAGTTTTAAACCTTTGCAAGTACGGCCTTCCTATTTAGATTAATTCATTGCAAATATTGAGAGTAAAAATAATATTTATATTAAAAAACGTATTTGTTTTAATAATATGTATGGGTTGCTTTATTATGTTGTCAGGCGCAAATTATTAGACACGAACATACCTTAATATCAAAATGAAAAGTTTAAATAGATGTTGGACTATGATACCGTGATGACCTATTTCAAAGTATGTCTTTTTTTAGAATCACTCGGCTAACCTTATCTTATTTTTTCTAGAAAACCTTTAACCTTTTAACATATTGACTGTAATCATATCACATCAAAAGTATTTCTACGCTTTTAGGTTTGAATTGTCTGAACCTGTCAATATTTTATATATTCCACGTTAAATAGAATTCCTACGTAAATATCTTTTATAGAGAATTCGCTATATTTGGGACATTTACATACAAGTCTTATAGTTAAAGAAAACACTTTTCAACCGGATTGAAGTTATGTTTTTAATTTATTTCTTCGGTAATAAAAACACGTGGCATTTTAATTTACAATTCGCCATTTGAGATTTCAATAAATTATTTTGCATAAAATATAAAATACTAATATTTCATAAATTCTCTTTACAAAATTTTAATTTAAAAAATGGAATTTCTATAATTTCCCTTCTCACTCTCTCTCAATCGGTCTCAATCGCTCTCTCCCTTTTCTTCGACAAAAACGCTGCACATCTTAAAAAATTACCCTCATGCGCCTAAAGAACTTTCACTTCAAAAAATAACTTCAACAATGCTTCCTAATTCTCTTAAGGTGATATCAGACGGTTCATTTTTTGTTCATTTTCACCTTTCATTCGGTACATTTCACTCGAAATGAAATGTCTGAACAAAAAATGAAACACGAGTGCCGAATGAATTCATTAGTGAACCGATCCAACAGTGTTGGATATTGGCATCCGGTATCTTTCATTCCCACTCCGAATGAACGAGAAATGAACGGTCTGAACACTGAGAGAACGTTCATTCGGATTCGGCCATTTTGTTTCGAGTCCTGTAGCCGACGGTCATCACGTTGTCGACGAAGTTATAACTTTTTTTTTCTGTGTGTTATTATATTGTTTTCATGCGGCAAAATGGTGTTCAAGTGGAACGATCAAAATACATTACTTTTTTTTTTAAATAAATTTCTTCTTTAAATCCATGGTCGCACCCACCACCTTCGACGTTTTCTTTGCTTCTTTTTTGTCAACTCTTTGATTAAATGATCACAAATTAAACTAATTCCAAGACGTACGACTTCATTCGATGACATATTTAAAGAAACAATGAATGTTCATTTCTGTATCATTTCGTCTAAGCCGTGTGAACATAGAATGAAAAAAAATGAAGTATTCACTCGAGTGAACAATCATTCGAGTGAACCGTCTGATATCACCTAGCTGAAGTGAATCATTAATTGTAAGATCCTTAAGTAAAGGTAACGCAACATACGTGTAACACGTCCCAAGGTTTAGTTCTGCGAAACAATGTTTTGTTGAATACATATAGATCATCGTCTGGCCTAGATATAAAAGAGCTTCGGGGTTACGTAATTACACAAGTATAAACAAGGCTATATCGATCTCATACACCGGATGAACAATACAAAAAGCAGTAAAAAAATATGCACCTGATAAAAGATGTGAATGTATGTTGAATACAGGAAATAGGTTGTTACTGAACAGACGCTGGCTCAGTGCCAATACTGGCCGTGGTCGCATGCGTAAAATACTAAAAACAGCCCCGTGCATTACACAGGCCGTCGAATTCAAATGTCTTTGCCACTTTTATGCTCGACTTATGTTCTGTTCTTTTAGAATTTAATAGTGTATGGTCGTCTCTTTCTTTCTTATTGTGTTAATCCTTTCATGAAAAAAGACAGATCTATCAGTGGCAAAACAATTTTATAGAGTTTGGTTGGTAAAAAATCACTTAAGTTGGTGTTATTGTTAAACAACATAAATATAATCTGAACTAACTGAAATAACCGGGATTCATGCACCCTTTTTCATTGTTGAACATATGTTGAACATATGTAATGTTTTAATTGCTTTGTTTTGTTAAAATTTGTATGTCTAAGTACATGCATATCTTATCTTATACACTTCTTGCGCTCACTGCTTGCGCTGGTTGCCTGGTTCAGGGGCTCCAATATCTGTTAAAAATGTAACTTGTTATTGAATAAAGATTTTTGAATTTGATTTTTTTTGAATACACAGATTCAATTCAATGCAAAGCAGAAGGCTATGGCGTAGTTTGATTGATACCTTTATAATTTTGACAGGATATATAATTTTATGATCCAAATTTATATCTATATCTAATTGATATATAAAAGTTTATACCCAAACATTATGTACACAAAATATTATTTCGAAGGCAAAGCAGATAAACGCCGATTGAATGTGAGACCGTACTTCGTAAATGGGTTTTTTAGTCTCGATACTGTGGCGGAGTGACGTAGGTCGACATACAATTTCCTGCTATGGAGTTTCTGGCCACTTTCCCCGGAGGTTTAAGCGTAACCTGGTCACACGGAAATAGTCAGGATGGAAAACCTTTGCCCCGGGCTATCGGAATAGCTTCCGACAAAAATGTCGGATAAACGCCAAACTTACAACGGTTTTAGCCAACTGTCGATAACTATTTAATTCCAGTATTCGATTTTGTTGAATGGTTCCTTTATACCCAGTGCTCTAGGATTTAACATTAAATTGATTTCTTTTAGAGTATCGTTAATGCCACTGTCATACAGCAAAATATAATTATTCAAGTACAGAATAATAAATATTCTAACTTATGCGACAATTTAATTATAGACAATGTAATACAACAAATATTCAAATATACGACATTGTTTTTTGTACCTATTCGTTGTAGTTAAACAACGAATAGCTACAAAATCAATGTCGTACACTAGTAATAATCTATAGTAATTTATATAGCAAAACATGAATAGTGTATATTTAAAAAAAATATATTTAGACGTTTAATTAAAATATGTCAGCTATATAATCCGGCAACGCTATTTAAATAGTATTATTACCTAATACAATGAATACTAGATGTTAAAATAAGTAATAAAAGTCGCCAGTTCTTGGTAATTTATTTTGCTCGTGAATCCGGACGTTTCTCTTAATAATGAATGTAAAAAGTCGCTTAGTGCGCGCCCACAAGGTAAATTTAAAAAGGAATTTTATGTAACTCCAAGAAACTGTTTATTTAAGAAGTATTTTCGTAAACAATCACCATTATAAATAAGCCAATCCGTTGATTTTATAAATGTTGCAAAAATTTTACCTTTACCTTAATATGGACCATTGAACCATTGCACAATTTACCTTCTTATCAAAGGCGGATCTTTGTAGGGGCTTTATTATGAGTAAGAGCTGTGTGCGTTTTTTTAAAATCTGCGAATATCCACTGACTATTAATAGTACGAGGGGTGTGCAATAAACAGCAACCAACATAGTGTTAATGCGGTATGCATTCTCTTTGGTAAGAAAAAAATATACTGGCGGACATAGACTAAAAAAAAAACAGTCAATTCTCTTTTGTTTTTTTCGTCGTCACAGACCGTGTTCTTAATGAAGGATAAAATTGAAGTTCTCACGGTAATCAAATATATCTGCTTGAAATTTTTTATTACGAAGCTGGTAAATCAAGACTTGAGAGCAACGTTAGGGGTTCTTGGTTCGAAGTTAGATTTTCGTATTAAATACGTATAAAACCACCGTAAATAAGCGTTACACTATCTATAATGCTCACTCAATACATATTTTTTCGTAACAATTCATATAGATACCAAACATTCCAATTTTTGCCAAGCCGCAGGCGGCACTAGTCACAAATTGTGTACTAGAAAAGATTCGTAGGTTATTTACCCAGTGTCGCTTGAATAAGAATGGGTAAAAAGAGATACAAGAGCATCCCGGAAGCAACACAAATGCATTTTAGATGTGGGCGCAGTTGCGGATAAGCCGAAAATGTGAGCTTTTAAAATTATCCTTTTCGACGCCATTGTTGTGTATAAGTATTGTGTGGCAAGGCTCCATAGGTGTATAATAATAGAACAATTTACGCTCTCTCGCTTTCCTGAATGCGGTACTCAGTTTGGAAATAAATTTAAGTTACCTACAATATTGAATGGAGTTGAGATAGTCGAAAGTTATGTACCATTTATATATTTATTCGTAGTAACTGCAGTAAGTTTTATATGCATTTCATCATACATTATTGCTAATTTATAAAATAAAATAGCCCGCATTTAAATTACTCCCGGCAAGTATTGTAGTATATGTTAATTTACATATTTTTTATATTAAACTTTTAATTGCGAATAAAAATGATTGTAGCAGTTTATAAAATATGCAAGACATTTCAAAATGTAGTCATGCAAATCGGTATACTTTATCGAAGCTACTGAAATTTTGCAAGAAAATTAGAATCCCCGCATAAACGAGGACGTAAAAATGGAGCGAGTCTTGTGAAAGCATTAGGTAGGTTTGGAAAAATGTACAAGGTTCACGGAAAACTCATTAATGAAAGGGCGATGGTTCGGGCAAAAAAATACTGACTTTACCAGACTAGTTTCTGGCTTTATATGTAGTTCATTCTTTTTTATATGGTTTTTGAATCAGTCGGCAAATTTTATTTGTAGATGTGTTTTTTTTATTTCGACAAAACAAATTAATCATATGTAGCGACTTAAGAATATTTCAACTTCAGACATGTACTATCTCAAATTTTTTTACTTACATTAACATACAAACTCTTAGTCCGGTGCTAAAATTTGTTTGAACCTTGCCTTTTTCAGTATGACAAAAAAAAATAAAATTACAAGTCAGCAATTGAACAACGCTTACAGACGCAGATCTCATCGCTCGAAGTCATTTTTCAAAGCGGCGAAGACGTATTTAGGAAATCTTTAGGTGGTAAGAATTGAAGTTGGAAATAATTTTTCCGTTTAAAAGCCACTTTTTGTACAGCAAAATGTATGTTCAAGTTAAAAGGAAAAGATTCTTTGAAATACTTTTATGATCCTCTTATGTGAGCTTTGTTGATGTTGAAGAGACAAGTCAGCTGAAACGAGCGCTGTGGTAATGACTGTGAAGTAAGAAGCTTTTATATCGCCATCACAATGAGGTTCCTTAATGTAACATTCAGCTTAGATCAAGTCCTATGTTATACTTATAGTTGGGCGTTCTATAATGCTACCATGACAAAGCTATCTGGTCGTAAAACATTTGTATGGTACTGTTACGCGGAAATAATATGGGTTCTGTTAAAAAAAAGATTATAATGATTTCAATACAGGTATATTGACTTAGAATATAATATACAATGAAAGTAGAACAAAATATGAGCACGTCTGCTCGGATAAGAGTTAGGAGATCGACTGGCTTGATGGGAATGTAAGGTTGTTGATGCATGGGAAGAAATGATGACGAGGATATAGCACAGGGTATGTCAGCAATATAAAATGCATTGAGGAGTTGGAACAGTACGTTACCATGGCCGCTCTTAGATACAACTAAGATTTTTCATTATAATATTTTACGCAATTTTTGTATTCGTGTCTACACTTCATACTAACTTCACCTTACTAAATCTACAACTTCAATTTGATCTTAATCTATAGTAGGCGAATAGGAACCATTTTTTATATGATAACGCTCTTCTACTAACACGAGTAAATTGAAATCTTTATTACCATATATTGCTTACAATCAAACGTTTGTGCTTTGTCTGTATGATAACATTATCAAGTAACACGTGGGAAGACAAAGGGCATCGATAAAACTTAATGTATCGTATATTGTTCAATTTCACTATAAGGAATACACGTATGACCCATTTGGCTCACTTTGCTAACTGTAACTGTAGCCATGCCAACTGAAGGGTTTTATCGGCTAAAGGGACCTTTTATTTGGACCTATTCGCCCGGGATTAGGCTAATCGAAATGGATATACCATTGGTTCAAGCGCTTTGAAGGAAACTTATGAGTTTTCTTTACACAGACTGAGATTGGAAACTAAAAATTTAAATTAAGAATTCTATACTATTTTAGCTTAGAAGCCTTAGAAATAAATTGGTTTTTAAAGTCTTTATATAAAATAAATATAACATATTGAAATTAAAACGTTAATGTAAAATTTATTCAAATTACATTATAACACGCGTTATAATTAAATTCAAGTACTTTTCATTTACCTTAGTATGAAAATTACTCCAGTAAGTTAATACTTCCAGCTTTATACAATTATCTATCTAAAGCAGATTCCTTTTACGTAATAACAACTTAATGAAAAACTTATTTAATATACTTTTGAAATACATAGTATTATTAATTTGATATATAAGTGTATCAAACTGAGTCCAATACTTTTACTCATTAACGTGTAATGAAATCCACTTTATAAATTTCGGCCTTCCTTAGTAAAAACATAATCTTTTATTACAAAAAGCTTTGTAGATAGAATATCGTTAAATTACCTTATAAAATACATAAATCAAACGTAGCGCGATAGACTTGAACATCAGTTATAATCCAATTTAAAGCAACAATCGCAGAGTGCGGTCGAATTACTCCGGGCTGCAATGAGTGAATACGTCAAATGCTCTGAATATGACTCGATGACTCTCGTGCGATCGATGTAAACTCATCGGCTGGGCTTCAGTAGACAATGGACACCGCACATTACTCATCGTTAATTTTCAAATAGGGTACGATCCATACCAAATATGCTTTGTCTGCTGATAAGTGTATGTTGCCTAATGGAGATGCGTTTTATTAAGTTGGTTTTTGTTTAGATATTGAAGTACACACTTTTTTATATTTTGATAGCATAACGAGCCTACGGGACGCTCAAAAAGGGCAATCGTCGTAGGCCATGGACACCCATTTTAGTGGGTGCGTTGCCGGCCTATGAGGGAGGAGTATGCTCTTTTTTTTTAAAGTTGGAGTTCGTATCTCCCAATGAAGACTCCCACCTGGATATCACAATTCCATAGTTCGCAAAAGAAACTTTCTTGTGGACCATGGAAGACTATAATTGGTGTATGATGTTCAGCTGAAAGGTGTTAACATAGCTTAAAAGATTGTCAGTAAGAACAATTTAGACATATCTCTTGTTTGTGGGAAGTTAAAAATTTAAACGAAATTAAATTCACAGTAGCAGAAACTTACACATGCATGTACAATACCTCTCTTCGTAATCTCTTCTGTAGTGACTTCTGGGATATATTTACCAACTTGAGAGGTTAAGTTATAAAGTATTTTTCGTCAAAAACCACGAAACATTTTTGTTAAGCTTTGGCTGGCTAAAAAAATAAAGTTTCGTAGATAAAATTTTCACTAGCAAGTACCGGCTTTTAATCAGGTGACCGTAACGAATCGCATGAGACCCATCCAACCAATGATGGTAAAATAAATTCGAAGCTATAAATCTCTCAGTATATACGAATAAATATGGATTAACATAATATTTGTTTACTCTTTGAAAACTATTTATTACTTTTGTTCCGTTGAAGCAATGGAAATTATGAACTCCGATTTTATTTATGCATATAATTTAATCATCTGCATTACGAAATCTCATACAATTAATCACATGAATATAAAGTGGATTTGGGACTTTACTATTTATTTATCAACACTTTATTGCACAATATAAAAATTATTTACAAAATATGTATATACTACAAAACAAAAATCAAAAATATAACACTGTACAAAGGGTAGCCTTATCGCTATTAAGCGATCGCTTCCCTATATAACTACTTACTATTATAGTTTAATTAAACAATTTGTTCATATATATAATAGAATTCTTCGAAATGTCTCGGTTTTCTAAGAGAAGATTTCTCAAGTTGTATTAGTTCAAAATCGTTTAGAATGTGTTATCATTTAATATCGCAATCGTTTGAAAATAGTTTCCACTCAAAGAGAAATTAAATTGAAGAATTTTAACCATGTATTTATAGAAATATTAAATGGCTGGAGAGCATTACGCGGACGTTCCCGTTTTGTGATTAAATAGAGTTTTGAAAGAGTAATTTAATATGGAGGTTTATTAGAAATAGAGGACATTCATCGCAATTCCTTACTTAAACTTGTACATAGAAATGTATTTAATATTATGAAATATAGGTAGTAAGCATGAAAAGAATAGACGAAAAAATAAGATCCTCCTGGCGATGCCCAGTTGTTGCCGAAGTGCAATATAAGACACATTGACGGAGTACTCCCTAATCAACGAATTATCAAGCTATTGTCTTTTGAGTACCACCCAATCTATATATCAATATATTGAGAGAAAACATTCTCTATTAAATTTTACAAATAAATTTTACTTACTACACCTACTAGTTTATGTTTATTAGGTAATTATAATACAATATTATTACCGATCTAAACAAAACAGATAATACTAAAAAGATTGGTAAAATAAATTATCTTAGAAAAAGTAAAGTAATTTGGAAAATATCGCTAAATATTTATAAAGAGGTGTAATGCCGTCTTTCAGCCTACTTAAGCGCCATTACTCAAAACTTACGCCATTACCTACTCAGAGTACCTTAAATTTTCAACTTTTTCGCTTGTTCCTGGCATATTAAGTTTAGTAGATTTTATGACTTGACAAATTGCATCCAAAATAATAGATAGCTACAAATTATTTGTGTATTGTGATATTAGCTATTTGGCGTAGATGTATTTTGTGTACATATGCTTGTGAAGCACTAATCAGTAAGCTACCTTTTTCTCTCGGAACTCGGTCTTTACTATCTCTCAATGGTTCACTTAAAATTAGGTACTAGCAAGTTTACTGACTGCATATTTTTAAATTTGCTGTTCAAAAAATACAATTATTTAAAGGCTGAACACTCGAGATTCCGGCTAAATAAAGCCACTAAAACCGTGCTTAGTTATGTATCGTTGTAGGGTCGTTTGTAGCTTTTGACCAAACTTCGCACGCTTCCCATTTGAGGCACTTAAAGGGTCATAAATTAGCAAGAGCTGACCACAAACTGCGAGGTAGGTGGTTTGGCACGTGAATAATGGCCTCCCGGAGACCCACTGAAGCCTGTAATGTTAAAAATTCGTACGCAAATAAATCGCGCCCATATCTTTTGTAATGTTCTAATTCCATATTCTCCAATAGTATGGTTCACTGAATATTGATTTTTCTTTTACAGGTAACTGGTGTGGTTACGTGAAGGCTGTTGTGGTTTGGTGTTCGTATATGAAATACTTGTAAGGAAAGGGAACCGAGGTAAACATTGTTAAGTTTGAATATAGTTATTAATATAGATTTCATAGATGAATATTAACTTTTAGAACAGAGTTTTTAAAATAATAGTAGGTAATATACATTTCTTTAAAAGCTTAAATCTGTGTCAGTAAACTTGAAATATTTCCGTTTTTCTCAAAAGAAACATTTCCTGTCTAATAAAGAAATTGAATATAAAGTTGTAGATAAATTGATGATGTCAAGGTTATTTATTGATAGAAATCGGGTACAATAGTAAATGGGAGCTGGAACGGAGATAACTAATTGGGTCAGACGGGGTTGTCTGGTCACCGAGATAACCTTCCGCACGCGTCGCGACGTCACAAGAAACTAGTTGTTTAGAATATCTTTACATGCTCATGCGTTTTTTTTCTTCTATAGAACAGGGGGCAAACGAGCAGGAGGCTCACCTGATGTTAAGTGATACCGCCGCCCTTGGACACTCAATGCCAGAGGGCTCGCGATTGCGTTGCCAGCTTTTTAAGAGTTTAAACGACATTTCGAAAATTTTCAACATATCCTAGGTTATTATTATCGGTCTTTTCGCGATCGGACCATCAAATTCATAATATTTTAATAGTCTCACATATAACGGAGAAGCTGAGTTACTTATTAATTTAAAATGACTGGACTTAAAACGCTATAAATTTGAAATATAATACTGGGTAAAAAAAGCAAATAGTTATAATAATATAATAAACGAAATCCATTATAGAAAAGATCTTTCAATTTGTTTGTTTCGTACTATTACATATTATGTTGCCGCTACCAGCAAAACACAATTTGGTTTTATTTGGCGATTTTTTGTATAATTTCCTGTGTTCTTTCCCTAAACTCTTACGTAAAGGCAGTAACTGCGGATGTATTTTTCAAATCCACGCTAAAAGCAAAACGTAACCCGATTCTCAGAGCTTTCCGGAAAGCGTTTGAACTGCTATAGGATTTATCTTCCGCCTAAGGATAAGCGCAGACGAGTCATCAACCACGCCAAATGTGATGTGAACAGAAATTTAGATAATAAACAAAACAATGAGATTTTCTGTAATTCAAGCGCCTGTATGTGAGCGAGTCGTATGCATAGAACAATGGAACATCATCTCTTCAACATTATATTTTTTGTAAGATGTACGATAAAAAGCACTGATGCGGAGACGGTAACAATTATTAAGTAAAATAATTTAAGAAAAAAATGATATCAAAGCGGTCCAGAAACATTTATTTTGGTGTATTGAATTATAACTACATTTAGTAATAAGTTTTGTATGTTTATATGGAAATCGTCTATAATGGAAATGTTCATTTCTAGTCTATGAAGACCTCTGTACTAAAGTTTACACAGATATACCAAAATGGCGTGTAAATATTATACGGTCTTTCAAAGTTGCATTTGTAAGATATTTTCCAGTTGTTAAGTTATTACTTATATATTGTTCCTAAATTTTTATCAGTATAGCGTTAGCCTCAATGATATTTTACGTTACTTTAAGGTATAAAGGTAGCTGTTGGTCGATTGTTCGTTTGTGCAAAGCTTAAAGCATTGCACACTTGACTTTCTATTTCCGCTGGATTGGTTCTCGTTGTCCTCTGGGATTTTCCAGGGAGGAAACCAGTTTCCTGCCTTTGTCTCGTGTTGCCTCCATTAGATGGGTGCTGTAATGATTGGAAATATCTTTGTGAAGTATACCTTAGGTTAGTATATTTTTTTTTGGTTTCCTATACACAATAGGACAAACAAAAAGTATGGCTAATGAACTCAATGTGGGGAAAAGGAGATAATTGGAACTACACCTAAATTCATCAAAAGGGGTCTACGTTTGAATCAGGTTTTGTAATAAGACTTAAAAAAATAGAGAAATGCTTGTTTATTTATAATACGTAAAGTTTAATAATTATGTATAAATATTAATACAAATTAAAAAATCCCATCTTTAATCTAGCCGGCAAGTGTTAAAGGTACATACAGACCAACTGTACAAATATATTTTATATATACACGTAAATCTAACAAGCATTAAAGTTCTTGAAATTATGTTATTGATAGTAATTATCATAATTCAAAAATTCAAATAGGTTATCGAGTATTGTTTAATTTGTGACTGTTATAGTTAAATTATTACTTTATTAAACATTCAATTTTGTTAATGTGCATATAGTTAATTACATAAATAAATAATTAATTTTGGCTCAACCATAAATCGGCGATAACGTTAAATCCGTAGTTAATAAAACACAACGCTTGATTACGCTAATTAATATCCCTATTTCGGAATTCAATCATAATAAATGAACATTAAGCATGATTACCTGACAGAAAACAAAATAAATCTGTCTTTAATCATTTAAAAAGCCTTTATAATAATCTGTAGAGTCAAAGACAAGACACGGTTACTTTACTATATTTTCCTCCACCTCCATTTGAACAATTAATTTATAAAAATCTCGGTAGAACGTGTAAAATAATAAGGTGAAAGTTTGGGCATAAATAGTTGCATGCAACTATATTGCCGCACCTGTGCTTGGTCGAATTTAGATTAGTGCATCAGAAGTTCTTAGCGAAAGGCAACTAAGTTTTCTCTCGCGGAATCGTATAAATGTTAATGAATGCCAGACGTCTCTAATGAGATTACCGTTCCCGTGAAATTGGATTCACGTGGGACTTCTTCAATTTTCAGTGAACACGAAAATTAGGTGAATCTGGGTGAAACATCAATGGAGATTATTCAGGGAGCTCGGGTATTCATGTTGCTGGATTACCAGCTTACGTCTGTTTAATGTTGGTGTAGGTTAAAAGTAGGTTCTAGGATCTTTGTTGCTGGAAACCGTGGATAATGGTGACGTTATTAATCCAAGCCGCAAGTATAAAGGGTACATTATTATATTTTATAAATTATCTATATATTATATAAAAATGAAACCCGTTTTCCGTTGTCACGACATAACATGAAAACGGCTTGACCGATTTGGCCAATTCTTTTTTTATAATATTCTTTGAAGTACGAGGATGGTTCTGACGGAGAGAAAAATTAAAAAAATTGAGTGAAAAAATCTAAAAACAACACTTTTCTATATTCCCATAATATTCGTAATAATACTTAAAAGTCAATTTGAACTTTAATACCATATCATAAAGTTCAAGTGTTAGTGGAGGGGTTCCGGGAAGGTAAATTTTTATTTTTTGGACATAATGTATTTGTTGTCTTATCAACTTTATTTTTTTTATCTTAGCTAGACCGGTGTCCCGAATAGCAGAATAAGTATTTAAAAAAAATAAAGAATCGACTGTTAGGCGGTACGATGTTCGCCAGGCCAGCTAATGCAATTATAAAATGCAATTATGAGGATGCGGCAGATCAGGTTGCAAGAAATATAGGTATTTCGAATATTATTTATATGTTCCATGCTAAGCCACTTACTAAATTAAAATATTGCTATTTGTACTTGGTCTTGATTAGTATATCACACTTTTAGACCGAACTTCAGAATAGTTTATTTTTCTTAATATGTGATCTAATATATAAAATTATCGTGTCACAATGTTCGTTCCCATACTCCTTCGAAACGGCTCCACCGATTCTTATGAATATTTTTATGCAAGACTGAGAATCGGACAACATCTATTTTTCATCCCCCTATGTTTCAAGGGTAGTCCCACCCTAAATTTTTTTTTTTTATGATACGTACAACATAAAAATACAATATAAAACCATTAATTTTCACCCATCTACGATCAACTCCTATTTTTTATTATAGCAGATAGTTATTTTTATTGAACTAAAAAAATATTTCCTAAATATAATATACCCGGCAACGATGTTTGCCGGGTCAGCTAGTAATATATAATTATAGGTGTTGCAGCGTCGCGTCGGGTATTTACTCGTACTCGTAATCGATGAAATACTTGATTAATAACGTTTAATAATGTGTCTAAACATCTCAACGTCATCTCTAGTTTATTAATAAGTTTCGTTATAGGTACACATTCAATTTCATGTTCTGGGTACAGACCTGAAACAATTATTGTTTTACTGAAATTGGAACCCAAGCACTCAGGTTAGAAGCCAAGTGTGTCACTGTGTGTAGAGACTACGTTTTTGAATTCTGTCCTTGAGGCATACGACCAACAAATGTTGTGCTTATAAGTTGGTGGTACTACACTTCATAAAAAAACATAGAATTGAAAAGCGTTATAGTGTGAAATAACTTGTAAACAATTACAAATTTATTGAAAAATATTAATTTTCATACGGTACACACAACACATATTAGTCGAATAAATGATCACGTAGAATGGGTGTAAATTAATTATGCCTATCTAAACCTTATACTGTCTCAGGCAAGAAGTGTCAGGGGACTGGTGCGACACTTCAAGCGTTTTGGCGGGTGGCTGAAATTATGAATGTTTCATTTAAATTTTTACAGCCTTTTTAATTAACCAAATAAAAAATTGTTTCTATATATTAAGGATAAAATGATCTGAAATAGTTGTTAAGCCCATTGTCGTGAGCAAGACTGTTTTATTATTGCTTTCATAACCAAGAAATTTATTGCATCTTTATTGATGTTTCTAATTATAGATTATAATGCATAGAGAAATAATGTAAAATCTAACGTAGTATAAGTCCTGTTTGGTTAGCCCTTGTATTTAATATTTTTTAACAAAAGAAAAAAAATCCTCAACGTAATGCGTCGCCTAAATATTATGTGTAATTCTGAGATGGAAATTTTTTCCTGAATTCGTAAGAAACGTAAATTTTCTCACCGCAATCAGCCCTCCTTGACTTCCTGTATTTGCATATTATGATATTCAACGTACACAGCTCCAATCAGTCAGTCAACCGACTCACGTCCTGAATTTCAAAGCGGCAGCCAGTTTGTGCAATATTCACTTGTATTGTGTATATGTATACATATATGTAAACTACACATTGGTCCTGTGATTAGTATATTCGGCTACAAATGATTCACAACAGCCTCGTACTCAAAGTCGGGGAAATTATGTCTGGTTATGTTTATCATTAAAAAAATGTCAATTTATCTCAAGAATATTGCAACTCAACTACTAAATAATTATATTGATCGTGAAGTTATATAAATCTATTAAACTACTTAAATGAACAACGGTTGTAAGAGACTTTTGAGCGAAACATTTCTGCTAAAGATGAAGACAATTTTTTTAAAGTCTTCAACTTATTCAAAAGGACAAAGGATCGAAATAGTTGTTACATATTGAAAAAGTAGTAGTTTCTGAAAGGGATTTCTCTAAGTCGTCCCTTTGCAAATTGTGGCGGACCGGCTTAGTGCAAATTGAAAGCGTTCCTGCTCTTCCAAATTTCTCTCGTCCTTGATATTGTAACCAGGTCTATACTACAGTGAGAATCAATCAGAGTAATGGCGGTTTGTTCGAACCCAGTGGGATTACATTCGGTAAACCGGAGGTCTACAAAATATACGTGCCCAACCATCCGATTGACGAACTTTTACTGAAATAAAAATTGCTTCATCGCAAAGAGCTATTGTTTTAATATTGTCTGGAGTATTATTAGTCTCTATTCACAATATCGGGACTGCATCTTCATAACGTCGCAAAGTTATATCTTTTCTTTAGCCGTTCTATGACTGTATTCATACTTATTATTAGCTTATCTGCGTGTAAAAGAATAACATATAACGGTAAAGCTGAGAAATGTATCGCACAGTCCGGATTCGTTGGGTAATTGCTTAGTTGGACGCGACAAAGCTTTGTAATTACTACGCCACACAATTAGAAGACGGAGATTTTGATTGACTATACCTCGCTCGTAAAACCTAAAACTAGTCCAAGCGTTATTTCAAGGAAGTACGTCACTTTGTATCGATCATATTTCTTTTTTTTCATCACGTTGATGAAGGAACGAAACATAATTTACTTGCTACAAATATGCATTAACTGTATTAGGATTTGTCCATTTTATCGAAATGCGTTATAATAATTAATATATCTCTACTATTACCCATAGTATTAAATGTAATTAATGAAGTTAAGTTCGTTCGTCTATAGTTGTAATATAAAAATAACAACAAACGTTTATCAGGTGCATTATAATATTATAAGGTAATATATGACTATACGAAATAAAAACGATTTTTACAATTAAATTGAAGGTGCAATTATATAATTCGACATTTATCTCATTTTGCTACATTAGCTAGTAACGCCTATAGATTCTGAAATAAATCAAATCTACGTGTTATGCAAATTGAAAACAGTTTCAGAATCTAGTTTTCCGAATTGAGATAACAGGCTCCCAGTGTCCGGCACTCCCGTAGTCTGAAACAAAGGAAAGTTGTACGTGTGATTATGTGGCCTCGTTATTCTGCTACTAACCGACTGTTAATATATCAAATGTCTACATTAGTTTATTAACTAGGCTTTGCGGTAAGATATAGAAACAAAGCACATGTCATTAGCGTACACTCTGTTATACAGTTTTATTATACATAGGAATAATAATATAAAATTCCTTAATGTACAACAATATCGACGAACCAATAACGACGAACGAATTTGACGACTCATTGGTCTAGTGGTTAGTACCCCTGACTGCGAATCCATGGGTCCTGGGTTCGATCCCCGGCTGAGACGAACATCGATGTGATGAGCATTTGGTGTTGTGCTTAGGTCTTGGGTGTTTAAATATGTATTTATATTACTATCTATCTATAATATGTATGTATATCCGTTGCCTTGTACCCATAACACAAGCTTCACCAGCTTAGCATGGGACTAGGTTAATTGGTGTGAATTGTCTTAAAAAAAAAAAGACTAGAATTTACCCTAACTTTGGCACAACAACAAACAAGTCGTAAATTCGAGTATTACTACAAAATTTCATTAGGTAGATGAAGTGTTTAATACATGAATTAAACGTTTCAGTCACAATATCTAACAAAATACAAAATTAATTAGAGATACTATAAACATGTCTAATCATGTAGATATTCAACGATTGCCAAAGTCAGTCTGCATAGGAGAAGTCGTATTCCAAAAAAAAATATTAGGTACATCTTTAACTCTATAGAGAATAAATAGTTTAACTTTTCTTAAAATTAGGTATGAGTTGAACCTTTACATATAAAAAAACTCAAATAGGTGTTTGAGTTATTGGAACGATTGGAACGAAGTTCCTTATCGCGCGTTGTGAAAGGGGGCTAGACGAAAAATTTCTTACGAAAAGTTGCCACGACACGTTTTTGCTATTTGCTATTGTAATACACCGGTTCTCGTCCGATCACCGAAGTTAAGCAACGTCGGGCGAGGTCAGTACTCGGATGGGTAACCGCCTGGGAACACCTCGTGATGTTGGCTTTTTTTTCGTCGTAAGATTGTCGAGAAAATCTATCATACTGTTATGATACCAATTAAAATAAATTAATCGAAAGGAATTTCGTTCCATCCGGGTGTCCCTTGACACCTCTAAAGTTTTTATTTTCGGTGCGTACCTATATATAAAAAATGATGCCTATTGGAGATCTAAAGACCAATCTGTTATGTTAATGCATATTCGCTGTAAATGCATTGATGCATTCACTAGGTTATTCGCTATTGGGCATTCTACAGACGGAGTGGGCACGTGTCATTCCCATTGCATTCGATAAAAGCACTTCGCTCAAATGTGAGCGTTTGAATGTGGCCTGGACTTTTCTTCCAATTTAGCTATTGCTTTAAGTGAAATTGATTGAAGCTTTAGTGTCTTGATCAATAATACCTTAGTTTTGAAATATGGATATTTTCATCAACATGATCTTTACATATTGATGAAGATAGTCGTAGAAACTGTTTGGGTATAAACGTATGCATGCGTTTTGTATTTAAATTATTAATAAAATAGACATAGACATATAATTTGATACAAAACAAATATAATCTCAAATATAATAAATATATATCAATCGGCAAATATGGCGCTAAACGATAAATTCATCATAACTTAGTAGCTAAGATCGCCAAGAGTTATCCGTTAAAAAAATAGAATTTGTTATATTAACTACACTTCAAAGATACAAAGGTCTAATATTGTGATACATAATTAGTTTTTGTTATTGCCATTTTGTTCGCAATTGAAAATGTTTACAATTTAAACGCAGTTAAATATATTAGTTTCTATGTCCTTGAAACCTTATATTTTATTAAGCCTCGCATATTCTAGGCGCGCACTCATAGATAACATTTTGATTTATGGAGCGTCCCAAACAAAATTTATTGCGTGCGAGGCTGACTTCACAAAAGTTTATAATCTATTCAGCTCCATGTCATATGTAGCGAGGAGGCTTTGTGTAAAAACAAGGAAAACCCCGCAATTTTCCATTTTAAACAGTTTTCCGTAATTTGCAATTCCGTTTTTTACTTTTCAGTTAAATGGTTAGAAAATTCATGAAATCCCTAAACTGGTTAATGTAAAGTGAAAGGTAACACGGAGCGTGAATGAATAATTTGGTGATTATTTACCAAAATTCAATTTGTGTATAAAACTGAACATTTAGTTTGTTTCTTGTGCAGAAAGCATTGACATTTCTTCGAAACACTACCAATTTTGTCATTTCATTTCAGTAAATAAAGTTTTAAAATATTTCATACATTTTATTGATAAAATTCACTTTGTTTAGCAACGTGTCAGTTACAGTAGTTAATTCAAAAATATCGGACCATTTATTCGTGAATTTTCAATACAGTTTTAACTTTTAAGAACAACACTAAATAGACACACAACTATATAGATTAATGAATAGTACTAATTTATGTGTTTTCAAGATGTATTTAAACCCTATAGTTGTGCGTTAGGACGTCAGTGATATAAACATATTTTTTCTTAGCCAGCAGCAAGCACGAGCCACACATATAGCGAGAGAAAGAATCGTCGAATAGATTTTGGGAAGGGTTTTAGGGGATAAAAAAACTAAACATTAAACTTAGTGTATTAGAGTACGTTTTTAAAAGGACAAAATAAAGAAAGAGACATAAACTATAATAAATAATACTAAAGAACATTTTTCTTATAATTAAGGTATCTACATAGCAATTTGCATTTTGATAATAAAGCACATTTCCCTCGGCAGCGGTCGCTTAGATTGACCGCACATTTTTGCTGAAAGCCTCGGCCATATAAAGAACAATAGAGCTTTGTAACAATGCTTCAACCTAAGACTTTTATGAAGTCACAACCAACTAGAGTGAATTTCATTTTATAAAAAATTAATTTCAGAGATGGGTTAAGGTGAGTTTTAATATAAAAGAACAGGTTGTATAAACGTTTTTAAAAATACATGGATTTACACTTAATTAGTAATTAGTATTTGTTATGTGAAAGTTATAATTGAATCCTTATAAGTTTCAAAGTGCGTATGTTTGTCTAAATAATAAATTCATTGAAGCTTAATCAATATATTGTAAATCAGTTTTCTGATTTTTTTAGATTTTATTGAGTTTTTTTAAGCTTAGACTATTTATGGTACAAAATATCGTATCTATTTCATGGCCCTTTGTTTCTTTGATATTTTTAGGTTTATATTTTTTTGGCGAACGTAGGAGTTCGTTAGTCAAACGAGAGTAGCAATTAATTAATCAATCAACTCCCGCCGTTCACACATATTAAGCGTTAATAGTAGCACTTGGTGCAGCTATTAATTAATAAAGTGCAGCGCCCGGGCCTTTGAGCGTCGTGTAAATTTTCTTGGAACATAATAGAGCTTTGAATATATATCACAATTGATCTCTTCAGAGTAAGGCGTTCAGATAGGAAAGGGTTATTCGGAAATGGGACAAAAACTCTATATATGTGAGGAATTTATCCTGGAAAATATCTTTGTAAGCATTACATATTTTTGTGATATTATTGAAGGAAAATGGTTATTTCTATCTTGGCTTCCATTGACTATTTGCTAAAAATAGAGTAGAAAAATCTATAAAGAATTTATGGAAAGGACCTCGACTCATATCCCCACCGGTATAAAAGCACTAACGTACTATGAAATACAAACATAATCAATGATGTAATTAATAACATTATATATTCAATATTGAAATAACTATGAATTTAATATTGAAAATGTGTTTATGGAAATTTATTTCCTCTTCAATTTTGAGATCGGATTTATTGAATTTTATTCAATCCGTTAACAAATTTGAAAATGAAATATTTGCTTTGATTAAACGCAACAGACTTTTCATTCAGGGAAAAAGAAAAATATACGTTTTTTAACATCAATTTGTTTTTATATCTCCTCTGAATTATGTACTTTGCAATTTTCGTATTTGTTTTCATTTTTACGAACGGACGGCGTCTAAAAATATTTCTCGTTAGGATACGACGTTGATTAATGAGAAACGTTATACTAACCTTTTGATTTTTATAAAAGTCTGTGGATAATTCGTTTAAACAGTCAAAGGGAAAATATTTGCTTTTGAGAATATTCTAGTAATTTGTTTATGATTTTATGAATACTTTGATGCTTTTGTATTGTCAGATTGTATTAGGCGTAGGCTAAACTGGACAAATCAAACAGTTGTTCCAACGTAATCTTTGTATATTTATTTTTGAAACTCATATCTCAATATCGTTAAAGTATGTTTAACGTTGTTCAATAATAACATAAGAACGCTTAAAGCAAGAAGCTCTTCAATTGAAGCCAGTCTTGTAACAGCGACTGTTTGAAACGCAAGCACGTAATAACAATTCTAGTCCAGCTTGGATTAGGCATTTAAGGTAAAACAGCAACAATTGCAAAGGTATTACTAACAGTACAGTTCACGTGGCATTGGCCAATTTATTTGCGGTTAAATGCGCTCAATAAATTTCTCAAATGGCCCGTGCTTGCTACGACGGAGCTTGTCTGCTATTTATTTCCTGGGGCCGAGGTTTATCGCCCTGTGTGTAGACAATAAGCAGGTATTAGTTTTATCTCCGCGCGGAGTGTTATCAGAAAATGTCTGTCGTAGTGTATGAAGTGCTGTTATAGATATTCACCGCTATGTTCATGCTATTGTTATTGAAACTTATCTATAGGTTTAGAAATAAAGGAGGATTTTTTTATTTCGTAAGACAAAAGCCATGGATGCGTTTTTATGTAAAACTTATCTTTATCAACAACATTTCAGATGTGATTGTTTGCAGTACAACTCGGTATATTAGTCAGATTTTCGCGTACTTACTCTGACATACGCACATATTCTGTAACTTATAAAAATTGTGTATTATCCGCTATTGTATTTATTAACCAACGCAGCTAAGCACAACCATGGCATGAAAAGAAATGTAATCAATAGAACCTCTTATAATGGACCAATCAGATTCAAAGAGAAACATTGGAAACCGGTAAAGTCGTTAGCGGTAGAATGTTTCTTGGAAACAAAGTGGTTGGCTCAATCAACCGATCGCCGGTAAACATCGCGCACCGTATTCGCCTTATTTGCTTCCGGTCTAAACTCGCTTTAAAATCTAATGCAAAACCCCGTTGTTACGTTTCTGGAACGCAATTTAATCAAGTTAATTTCGGGGTGCGCTTAAGCCAGATTTTAGTAATGTAATTGCACTTTGACGCGAATTACTCAGAGTTGGGTGAGACGTCAACTTTTCTACCTTTTGTTTCAAATTAAATTGGTAAGATTATGCTTTTTAACAGAAATGAATAAGTAAATGATCGTATAGTGGTCCTGAAACCTGACGTTTATGTGGTCTATACTAAATAGGTCTTACGTTTTTATATATAGTTATACTTATCCTAGTAACGCAGATAAAGGTTTTGTTTTGTCAACTGTATGGATATCGTTATATTATATACACTACACACATTAGCTTTATTCTTTCTTGCTTAAGTTTTTAATGGCAACATTAAAAAATAAGCCAATGTGTGGTACGTGTAATGTCCTGACATGGTTATTGGTTACACCAGTGTTGCCTTGTTGGCCTATACTACAACCCCGAATTATAATGTTTTACAATCTTTCATTATTTATACTACACTCAATTAATTAATAAGCTCCTAAAGTATTGCTACAAAAAAATTTTGTTGTAGCATGTTGCCGAAGTCGGAGCATTAAACTACGTAAGCGCGGCTTATCTGGCGGCATAAACTTTTATTCCTGCGGCCTGCTTTAAGTTTTAATTTCGAAATTCGTACAAACGAATATTTGCGTTAAAATAAACCCTTTAATAAACGAAAAGTAGATTACGTAGCTGCGTCGGGGTATGGTTGAGTTTTCATAAATACTGGTAAGGTATCTTAGAGCTATCTCGACTTAGACATAAAATAAGCATCCCAACACATTTTTTTCCGATTCCATCATTAATATCATAATGATTCAGAAACACTTGCCTCCACTGCTATAATAACTCTTTGGTTCTTCTCATGATACTTCTCCATGTTTCATTATTAAGTTTGTTCGTTTTTTTTTAAATTTAAGACACGCCGGTTGTGACACGATTTTACGGGAAAGTGTTAATTGGCCACATAGAAAGGATTTTTTTTGTTATGGGGTTCACTCATAGAGACAAATTCAAAAAATTCAAAATTCAAAAATCATTTATTCACGTAGGTAACACAATGTACACTTGTGATTCGTCATTAAAGAAATAAATATTAATATAAATGCAAAAATCAATAAGTTTCCTGACGATAATCATCTTTAGCGAGAGTTTAATGTAAGATTTCTTTCACATTCCACAAACGTTTGCATTCATATCACCGCTATGTGAATGTAAATCACCGGGTTGTTCATATTTGACGAACAGAGGTCACAGTATGTTCGTAATAGAGTATAAATGTAAATAAGATGGAGTTTTACTCATGGGAACATACTCGAGTTTTCTCAGAGTCATCGTTTCACCATAGTGCCCGAGGGACTGCTTTGAACGGCAAATTGCTATAGAATTACTATCGCAAGGTTTTCTCGTCAGGATCGGAAAATGTCAAGAGTAAAGTATAGATCATGTTTTATAAGAATTTCCATTTTCTTTACATTCTCATATTAACAACTTAAGGACTCAGAATATATTTTTAATTATGGTATATTTTGACCAAGGTGTTGAAAATAACTTCCTCAATTTTGACGCCATTGGAATATTAATTTATAAAAAAGTAGATAGAATATTAAATTTCCTATGGCAGTTTTTGTCTAAACAGTGCAACATTATATAACGTCAACTATTAATGTAAGGAATGACTTAATAGCGATCACAGATAAGTGTAATGTGTAATAAAGAAAAAAATATTTATTATTTAAAAAAACTTCTAATGTCAATTTGTATTAAATGCTTTTGGAAGAACTAATAATTATATTGGGCTCAAGAATTTAACAGTATAACTAATGTTAAGCATTCGTGTTATGCAGTAATGATTATTAAAAGCGAACAGAATGTTGTATCAGCTGTTGTTGTTGAAGCATGGTGTCGAGAGCTGTTGGTTATTGCTTTACCATCTGCGTTCAACTGTGTCTGTCCCAAAGAGACGTTGAGATCTTCATATAATTATTTTAATAGTTAAATTTAATACTTTAAATTTTCGTAAAGTGTATATGTGCACGTATATCCTATAATAGGTGCAGACACATTTAATTTGTTTTATTGCTATTTTACTTTATAGACAAGTCGTACCAACCCAGAACCTTCAAATTAAACATTAGGACTACGCTTAAGTGAGCGTCAAGCAGTCATACATCATTGAATAGATTTAAAAACTTCCTAAATTGTTCACCTTCTACATAAAAGCCGTTTTGTAAGCTAGAGTTTCTAAGTGTGACTTGCATTGTGACAAAGTTTTCCGTAGAGCCTTGATATTAAACCTCCTTGATACAGTCTCAGCACGTGTTTTGTTCTCAACTTACAACGCTTTATATGAATTAATTAGAATAATAAAAAGTTTGATAATTTATACCTGTACGGTACGCTTATATTACGAGTTCTAATAACTCAAGTTTGTAACATTTTTAATTTGTTATATACATATATTATATAGATAAGTATTTATAATTTGTAAGATATTTTAAACACATCGTATAACTACTTATCTTGTACACAAAAACTCCAACCTTCAACTGTAATAATAGAGATAATAGAGGATATAGTAATACCTCAAAAAGAATTTATAAATCTCGCTGTTACGTGTGTAATCCTATCGAGAAATTATAATAATTCTTTCCACTATTCCAAAACTGTATTTCTAGAAGTTTCTTAGCATATATTCTGCCAAAGAGCCGGAAGTCACATTATACATATAAGAATTTCCTATGTAATATGTAAAACTTCTGAAGTCTGAACGTAGAGATTATAAACTCAAGTGCAGCTGATAAACGTTTATGACTTTTCTAAAGCTCGCTTCAAGCTTTTATTGCTTTTCTTCGTATCAGATTGATCCTTTAATTTTTGTTATCGTTTAAGAGTAGTTGGTCATTTCATGTGCACTGAGGTTCTTTTCATTATCTTTACGCTTCAAAAACTTAGTACTTGTACACAGTAGGTTTCTTTTCAAGTTAAAATAAATCAGTGGCGCTACAACCACCACAAACTCTTTAGGTCTGGGCCTCTGATATCTAAATCTGTTTCATGATCATTTTAAAATCTAATAGACAAGATCAGCCTCCAGTGCCTGACACACGTCGTCGACTTTTTGGGACATGTCGGTTTCCTCACGATATTTTCCTTCAACGTTCGAGCGCACAAAGAAAGAAAGTCCAATAGTGCACAGCCGGGGATCGAACCTTCTACCCGAGGGATGACAGTCGGACGCTGAAGCCACTAGACCAACACTGTCCAGTGTTTTCAAATTAATCAATTAAAATATTATTTATTTATTTTCATAACATAATATACGCTACTACCGTCAGTAAAAAAAATGGTTCTACATTTACTGCCAATTCTCAAATTAAGGGTGTAGAACTGATAGGAAGAACTGGATTACGTTCCGTAACTCTATACATATATTAATCGGGTTGCACACGGCAAGTAATGCTGTCTTCGATTGCCTTAATTTTAACTTTTTGTTTTTGGAGCCAAAAATACTTGGTTGTCTTAACAATTAACAATAAAACAGTGGCAAATCTATTTCCGACCTCCATTTATCTAATAGTAGTTATTTGTATCTATAACCCATCAGTTCGCTGGAACTTCTGCCCATTTAGTTATTAAGCCAGTTATTTCACCGACCCAAATTTATTTATTGGTCAAAGTTGTGCAAATTACTAACCGCGGTATTAACAAAATTGCTCGTTGTCTGCCTGATATAAGCGACAAAGTTCGCATCCTAATTGGAAATCAACTGTGTGGGGTACAAAGTGACTATATTTTAAACGATTCCCAAATGACAAAATTTATTCTGATTGCTGTTTAAAAACATTAGTTCGTACAAAGCTCTATACATTAAACAGTAACAGTGGTATTTTAATCTCACGCGGATTTTTATACGAGAAAGGAAGGTGATCCGCCAAGGTTGCCCGGCATATGGCCCATGATTTTTTTTAAATATAACACACATATGCAGAAAGGTCGCTCCGCGAAGCCTGCGAAGTGCCCAGGAGACATCTATGTTTCTGGAAGGAGCTAGGCTGGCTTAATTAGCCAGGACTTTATTCGCAACGGACCTAATGAGTGTCTAAGTGCAGAAACCATAACCATAACACATACGCAGAAACATGTCTGCTTGTGGCTTCAGCATGTGACTTACAAATAGAAGGCTGATTAGTAGTGATCTATGAAATAAAAATGTACCGCCACTGGATTATTATTATTGTACTGGCGAACATCGCCTAACAGTCGATTCTTTATTTTTTTTAAATACTTATTCTGCTATTTGGGACACCGGTCTAGCTAGTAAGATAAAAAAAATAAAGTTGATAATATATACAACAAATACATTATGTCAAAAAATAAAAATTTACCTTCCAGGAACCCCTGCACTAACACTTGAACTTTATGATATGGTATTAAAGTTCAAATTGACTTTTAAATAATATATAATGTATGGGAATATAGAAAAGTGTTGTTTTTAGACTTTTTTACTGAATTTTTTAAATTTTTCTCTCCGTAAGAACCATCCTCGTACTTCAAAGTATATTATAAAAAAAGAATTGGCCAAATCGGTCAAGCCGTTTTCATGTGATGTCGTGACAACGGAAAACGGGTTTCATTTTTATATATATAGATTATGCATTTATACATTAAATATTAGGCGACTTCATATTGGTAGATAATCAGCCTCTCTGTCAAAACCTCTAAATAACAAGTCAGTCAAGATTGTTTTGTATGATTTTTATGTTTCTTGATTTATCTATTGACCCAAATTAACTCCATGAACTTTTAGTTTTTTAATCTGGTAGCACTCGTCCTTGTCCGTATGAAATATGGATGTTCTTTCGTATCATAAATCTCATAGCTGCCTCGTTTGTTCTACACGTTGCAAGCAACAAATTTGAATCTTGTATGCTCTTACATTTATCTTGTGTGTCTTGGAGGGTATCCAATTACGTGGGGTGTATATTATGAAGGAGATTACTACTAGAGGATAATTTGAAAATGTGGTTTCACATTTTCTATAGTTTCATAGTATACGTCTTTACCCACCGATTTCCGATTCCACACGAACGAACACATCTTTATTGTAAATGTAAATACAATACGTTAATCTACACAGGACTTAGGAAGCTTAGCTTAGAAAGTTCTCTGGCACTTGTTACACATTTAATAATAAAACATTGAATAACTAACAAACGAAGAAATTGATGAAAAACAGTGCAAATAATTCTTACTAATGCTGAGTATTATGTAATTAAATAACAGAGAAGTTGCGAGTCTTTATTATATAACATTAATATATAGATAGAGATATTATAGATGTTAACCTGGTATGGGCTGTTCAGTATCTGATCATAGATAAAACGCTTTTATCTCCGTGCATCGTTACATCTGACACTGCAGTCTTTATTAAAGCCTAATGGTTTCTCGCTTCCATTCTGAAACAAACAAACCACAAAATAGTCACCTCAGTCCTAAGCCAGTCCAATTACGTTTATATGAAATAAGAAAATAAGTAATATAAACAAGAAAATATCGCGACTTTATTTTCATTCCCTTGATTAATCTAGTTTCATTCCCTTGATTAATCTAGTATATTTAAACAATCAACGGAGAACTTTGTTCAGCCACGTATCGCCACAATGGGGAAAACACATTTCTGAGTCTGTTTCATTGTTCTTTATAAGAAATCGTTACATTCCCAACCAATTCGAATACAAGATAGGAGCTTACAAATAATTTAAAAAAGCGGCAACGTTACAACGAGCCTTCTGGCAGTGTGAGTCCATGGGCGGTATCACTATACATTAGATGCCCATCTGTTCCATAAAAAATCTATATTTCCCAGGTTTGTTCAACGTTACGAAGTTGTGACAGTATTCGTAGTAGTAGACACAAGAATCAACGAACTATTTCTACTAAAAACTATATTATTTTGTTTTAGCAGTACTGTATTTAAATTCCTTTGAATTGAAAGTAATCGATAAGAAACATCGCTCATTAAGGCTTCAAAACATAAAAGCGCTGGATTCAGAACTAATAAAGTTCAAGATTGGGTACTTAAGAATCTTGCAGAGCTGTAAAAATATTTCTGAGTCAGTTTTATAGCTATGCTCGATCCCTTCAATTCTATGAGTTTAATGAAACCCCGGTTTATTAGGATCGCGAGTCGGCCTATTCATATTAATATCTGAAAATAAAGTGAAAACAAAGAGAAAATTGTAAATTTATGGTTTAATTATGTTTAATGATGTTACAGGTTACATTATCATATTATGCAGGCTTATCTTAGGTAAAATAATAATAAAATCCTTATTGGTTTACATGATCACTAACTAACAAAAAAATGCTGTAACTCCGATCGCGCTGGCCTCAATTCTTCAAGGTTTTAGTTTTAGGCATTTTTAAGGGTTTTATTTACGGCTCATAGATTATTAATTCGTATTGAAACGTAGAAGAATTCTTTCTTTCTTATTTTTCAAATATAAGATTTATTGTCATGGTCATTAACGTCATAAATGTTTCATTACAGGCAACTTAACTTACTGTTAAAAGGAATCGCAAGTGCTTCATATCTCACCCGTGTTACTTAATATTGATATGTTATAATATTTTTTTTTTATATATCGTTTACCGCCTTCGAATGAAACGTCCCTCCGGAATTAGATAGAAAAGTAGATATAACTTCATCGTGACGCAGCCGACCGCGAAGGGATGATATGTCAATTGTCAGATTATTTGAAAAAAGAACGTGTAACTTAATAGTTATTGTAATAATTTACACCACGTACATTGATATACAAAAAACCCAAGATGCACAGTCTCATATAAAAGTAACGCTCGAAAGTGTCCCGAAACACTATTTCTGTCCATAACAGTATATGTTACAAGCATATATTATTGCAAAATCAACCTTACGCGAATTGCTTAAAGTTGTTATTACAACGCAGTGTATACGTACTTAAAGCAATAAAATTTTACGACCGACCGTGGTCGGTAGGACAAGGTATTGAGTGGAGTCGATCATGACTTTTTTATTTACAACTATTTAACATAATTTTAAATTTATCCGACTTTGCGGGTGCTTTACAGCGTGAGTGGTCACGGTGACTGAAGACAAAAGGTGTTGGATGTTAAATAGTTGTAAATTTATAATAATACATAACTTTAATCCGGTTAAAAAGTTTTTTCTTTAAATTAAAAAAAAATGTTAAATTGGCTACCTCCTGACCCACACTTTATATAGCGTAAATATATTTGTCAAAAACTACACACAAAAAAGTTCAAGAGTACATAAATTTATTTATAAAAAAAAACACAAATAAATAACATCGACTCCACTTGTAGACGCGAGACTATTTGAAATGAGCGCACAATTTAGAATGTTGCGCTCATTTTTTGAGGACGTTTTTTTGACGTTGAGTGTGCATCTTGGGTTTTTTGTATATCAATGACCACGTATTATTTATTTTGTGGCTCAATAGATTTACCTATATTCTTATTTCTAAATATATGGAAAATGACAATTTCATTGATTTCAAAAATCTTATGTAAATTCTAATAGTATTACGATATTTTTACGTTTTTCAATATTTGAAATGTTACAAAGAGAATTTTTGTTATGAAATATTCTAAGTTGAGGAACAAGACTTTGCTTTAACATTTGCAAACTGGCGCTGTTTTTTGTAAGTAAGCAAATGAGAGTTAAAGTTGGTTAAGGGTGGTGTAGGCACACCTAATAATATACTGTCCAATCTTAAATTTTAAACCGGAACTAATTGACGTACAAGGTGGCGGATGTTAATGATTAACTGTAAAGTATTATTTGTTAAAATAAGTTTTGTTTATTAAAAATGAACATGATTTAAAATGTCACAATAAAGGGTTTGTAATAAATTCTAATTTCAAATAAAATGATGTATGTTCTGAATGAATTTGTTTTGACTATGGGAAGACAATTATTTAACAATTTTAAAGATGTATATCGGTTCAGTTGAGAGATCCGTTTGGGATTTATTTTTGTTTATTAAAAAATATACTTTTATTTATTAAAAAATATTTGAAAAAACATATTTGTCACACTCTAAATTGTAGCCTAACAAATGCGTTAGAACGTAAACACTCGGCTAATAAAAGACAATAGCTCGAGTACGTTTTAGTGCCACAGAGAATAAAAATTGTGGCACTTATATTGATGCATCGATGCTCCCGCTTGCGTGCCACTTCCCGAAGTAAATGAGAGTATGTGACCTGTAACAATTGCGTACGTTGAATCGTTTTAATTGGTTTTATATCAGTGAATCGGAGGAACACTTGAAACACATTCGACATTTTAATTAATAGAATTCCAGTGGATAATAGACAGGAACATAAATATATAACGGCATTCCTTTACTTTAAATTTGAAGTTTCATCATTTGTAGTATAAATCATTTATAATATTAAACATAACACGGGTTTATAATAATAAACTTATATCATAATAAAAACTGTTTTATAGTGACGTAAGTTAAACAATAGTTTGTGGTTTGGGACTGTAATGCCACAGGGAGTAACTTATATTTATTTTTCCACCTAAACGTCTGGTAAGGCATTATGTCTTATCAAATTCTATTTAAATTTGTCCCGAAGTTTTATTATGATTTGGTTATTATGAATAATGTTATGATTTTATCCCTGAGTGGTCCGAGTTTTATTTTGACCTCTTTAAAGTTGCTTTTATACTTAGATTATAGATACCATATAACTATTAAGATTCATAAACCGATACTGAAGTGCGCTGCATAACCAATCTTTTTTTTTAACCTTTTATTATAAACAATTATACTATTACATAGTTTTCGCTTTATTAGTGTCACTGTATGATATACACCAACTAAGAGTAAATAATTTTATTCTCTTGAATTTAAGATTGCAAAACCAACTTACATGAACCTAGGTACTGCTATAAGTAACAACACATTTAAATAAGACATTATAAGACATTATTTTCATAGTAACAACAATAAAGAGATATTTTTAATTATTAAATAATTTTGCAGTCATTCAACCTAAGAATTATCAATGACATGGTATAATTCATAAACTAATAGTTTATTTCCGTCATAAAAATGTCATATTAAGCATTTAATCTTTTAATTTACTTGTGTTTAATGCATTTTTATTAAATTTATTATATCCGCATCTGCACCAATTTTTTAATTTTTACCCGCACTTTTTTCCGGAAATTCTCTTTTAAATAGACATGTGTCTAGTTCTACCTCTTTTCCGGAATTCTTATATACCAGCGACAATCATTGTCGTATTAAGGGTTAACGCAAAAAAACATGTACTTGAAATCTTAGATTTGCGTGTAAAATTACACGCAAATCTAAGCAATCTTTTATACATATTTTGACGCAGGGACGTAATTCCTGGTAGAGATGTGGCCAGATATGTGCGAACCGAGTGTGATTATGTTCAATGAGGTATCCCAGAGCGTATTCTAATTAGCTTTTGTTTTTCCGTTACTTTTAAGAAGCTCCCAAAACATACTTAGCGGTCATTTTAATGAAAGCTCCTAATGGACTGTTTTAACACCCTCAACGTAATCGCCAACGTAAACTTACATTTTAAAGTTATTTTATTACAATTCAGATCATATTAACTCTGCTACAGAGGAAAGTTATATTAAATAACATAATCATTAGTACATTGCCTCTCATTAAAATAATAATAACATTGACTCGTAAAATGTTAATAGTTAAATACAATGATGTCTCGCAACTAGGTTGCAAAGTGATAGGCGAGAAATGGTATAAAAAGTATAATTAATTGATAACAAGAATTTATTCAAATCATTTATATTTATTATGAAGGGTTCAAGTTACTATTGATTATATTAATATTTAAAGTTGTCTATGAAACAGTAACATTCACCGTGCAACATAATGGTTTATAATAGTGAAATTAGGAATTAGGAAGTAGCTGTTATAACACCGCCCTTCTATGTGAGGAAGGTCGATCTCCCATACGACCTGGAGCTCCCTGCTATAGCTCAATGAAAGAAGTTGGCGGCCTCACGCCACTATGACAAGGCTAAACATTAACCCAACCAGTTGGTGCGTAAAAGCATCAATTATTACCCCTTTCTCGATAAAAAAAGGCCCGTAGGAGGCCCCGACTCGTTCTAACGGATCCGGATGATCCAATCACCGTAGCCAATGACAAATTAAAAGCCGGTCGCGCGGCAAAGCAAAGTCAAAATCAGATTTCGGTAAAAAACTGCCTTCACCGGGGAAGGTTCGGATTTTTACTTCGTACTTCGGTCACTCCAGTGAGTTTTCGTCCTACCCTTCAGGCTATTGACAACCCCGCGACGCCCAAGCCGAGGTCCGTCTCGCAGTAGACGCCCTTCGCTAAACGCGGGAAAAAGCCCTTAAGGCCAATAAAATTAAAAAAAAAAGCTGTTATAGCGGAATCACTAATTTTGATTTATTTTTAAACAATCCTAGTTACGCTTAAAGCAATTATATCATGATATCAATACAGGTGCGAATAATAATTTTGCCAGAGAATTAAGGTGTCTGACCTCGATTAATGAAGAAAGACGTCGCTACTAATTGCCTCCTGTAATTTTTCCACTGAACAAGCCCACGTATAAATTAATTTTCCTTCAGTGCCCCGCTCCGTAGCACCTTAATGAGGCTGTAAGTGAACCTCTTTTGTGTCCGATATAAGTAACTCCACCGGAATGGCTTCCGAATTGTCCGACAAATTGTTACGGCTTTGGGCAAAGTTACGGCAGTTTCTTTGAAGTACTTAAGTATACCTAGATTTTTAAGATGTCGGGGTCTTAATGACCTGACAATACATACAACAAAAACAACATAATTCCCATTTAGTGTTTTGCTGTTGTAGTCGCACTGGAGAGCAATGTTGGCCTAGCGTCTATTCGAAATATCTAATACGTCTATCACTTGCCTATTAGAAAAAACAAAGAGGTACAGAAACCTGATGCCAAGACTATGGTTGTATTCGCTTGAATAAAAAACGTGTCTGTATAATTTTGAAGCAGAATGGATAATATATATGAATTGTTTTATCGTTATGAACACGATATTCGCGCATGTAAGAAGAAGTCCCATAACCCTCCTGCGTCTTTTTCATTTTATATTTTTTATAAGGAAGTAACCTTCCACGTCTAACATATACTTTTTAAGTACACATGGAAATGAAAATCTTTTGTTGTACAGCTCGGAGTTGAAAAGCAAGATTACTAGGCTCAATTCACTATGTAATGTGAACTGGAGAGCATTACTTAGAAAGTTGTGTATCAATTTGCGAAGTTGTGCGCGTATCCGTCAAAAAACGACGCAATGACCTATACTCTATAACATAATAGATAACAATATCGGCCGCCGGAAATTCGGTCATCCAATGTAATTATAATAATAACAAATATTTTTTGAGAACTTTGGACACGATTCTTTTACGCGTCTCTGTACCTTTAGGTGACCTTATTCGTAATAATTTGTAGACTGGTGATATGAAGTTCAATTTGTATTACATTGCATAGTAAAAGTAAGGATTGATTAATTCTTTGTGCCATTGTATTGTTCATGAAAATGATAAGAATTTCCTCTAAGCAATGAGTAATATGAGTAGTCGTTTTGGCACTTTGCCCTTTATGGTTTATCGAAATATTTCTTTAAGTGGAAAGTGTAAGATGGTTGTACAACTTTTCCAATATTTTTTTAAATCACGTGTGTCAACTCCGGCCTCGAGTTACGTTCGCAAACAAATATTATTTTTTCGCTGACACAGCGCTTCGATCTCATTTTCATTTCGGGACGCGTCGCGAAGAATTTATTGCTCACGTAAATTGAGGGAAGCGATCTGTTAATATTTTCCTACTATTTCCACTAATGGCACATCGGTTTTCATTAGTGGAACCCGTGGTCCAACTTTCGCACACCTTTCCTCCACGACGACAAAGTTTGAGAAACTTCTTATTAAGTGTATATACTTACCTAATTATGATAACACGTGGCGCGTATTATTAAAACTATACCGGAAGTAGAAAGAACATGTCTTTTCCTAAAATAGAAGTTCTATGTTTGAATTTTGTTTTACTGCAGGCGTCGATTGTAGGTAGGTTAAAGTTGGTTTAAAGTGACGTTTATAATGAAAAACATACTCAAACATTTAGATAAACTTAAATGATTTGATTTAATATATATTTGGGCTTTGTTAAATCAGTTAAGAATGTATAGAATATATCTTTATCGATCTATTAAATACACTACGTGATATCTCAGAAATAGACACGGACTTGTTAGTTCAAACGCTTCTGATTCTGAACATAGCTTTACTTAACATAACAACGTACAGTACCATAGTACAAAACTATTATAATAATGGAAATACTCATTACTGTACTAAGCTCTAGGCTTTATTACGCATTGATCTAAATCCAATATAGACAATTATAGAACTAACATTAGTAGCATGATATCAATAAACGTTTAATGCAACTGTGATATCTAACGATAGCCCTCCGGATACGCGCGTCCTATTTAACATTACTATCTAGCAGTTTAATATAACTATTGTAATGGTACATTTGTCCCAGTTCGTACATGTGATTTGATGCAAGTGCGTCATATGTTTCGGAAGATGTGCGAAGACTAATTACTTTATTATATAGAAGTGATGTATACTATACATAATTGTTTTTTAAAGGACCTACTAAAGAGTAAAGGACTACTCCAACCGGCTCCATTTTTAAATAGATAGTAATTATATGTACTCATTTTACTGCAAACACGACCTAGGTTCTAAACAAGGAAAACATATTTATATGGAGTTTTTATTAGTGTAGAATCGAGATTTTTTAAGATATATAAAATCATTTACAATTTATAAAATTATCCTCAGGTTACATTGTATGCGGAAGTTATCTAAAATTTAGGCCATAAATTAGTTTTATCTCGTATCTGGCGACACCGTCTTTTGTCCTTTTCAAAGGTACAAGTGGTTAGAAGTGGGTGGCATGATTCTTGAACAAAGAAGGTGGAGGAAAGGAAATTTAGTGCAATGTCGCTAAATTCTTTCCTGCATATATGTCGTTCTTGTGATAAAGGTTGCACTTTAAGTTACTTATTCGTTTAAGTAAGTATATATAATTTATGTCCATATTAACACAGACAAAAAAAAGACGTTGTAAATTAATGTTTAACAAAGTTCTTAATTCAAAATATTTAATTGTGAAACGTAAAACTGCAATTCACTTTACTTCTCCTGTAAATAAAATACCAACATGGATAATTAACTATAAATGTTAATAAAACAAGTCCTTTCAAAAATTAATACCATAGACCGGATATATCCTGCCTGAGTAAAACTACCATAGAGTCTGGCGGATGACTGTTGTATTGGTTTTTGTTAGGTGCGATGTTAAAGTTCTAATGTAATTGACAGATGGTAACTCTCAGCCAACCAAGATACAAGGGAAAACCCTAGGCACTTGTAAGCCTCACATAATAATGTATAAATACTCTTTCAAATACATAAATGTGTACAATTCCATTGTAACAGCTGGTTTGATTCTATTGCTAATTATTCTGTATGCATATTTAATGGTACGTATCTGTACAAACAAATGAATGTCACCAGTGTCGCATAGTAATTATTACGACCCGAGTTTAATGATATGGACCTATAATCACAAAACGATTGCTTAAATTATGAATTTATCCAGTTTTTATTAAATATTTAAAATCTAAAAAACGATTTTATAGACTTTTTCCTTTCCATTAAGTTACTTAGGTTCAGTATTATTTTACCCACAAACCATTGACTCAAAATTGTGTCTTACTAACGAAACCTGAATATACATTGTATTAATATAATTGAGTAAGCGGAACTCGTGTTATTACAATGCTTTTTTTGCTGTGTGAGTATTATTTTTAGTTTAGTACTTAAATAAAAAAAGTAATCTAATTTGAACTTGGTGGGTACCGTTAATGTTCAGCTATGAGGAATCCCGTACATTTGGTAAAAAATACTGGTCCAAATATTTGGCTTACTCACGATCGGCGCAGTATTTATTCCATCTGTGAACCACAACGCCATTACTTAGAGCAGATTACGACTTAAGTCCTTGGCAAAATCCTCGTGAAATATACGTAGTTATGTTGAGTATTTTTCAAAGAAAAGGAAAGTGGATCTAATTTAGAAAGCAAGGCATAAATATGCTCAAAAAATACTTGATCTTTTTTATTATAAATGTATCATTCAAATTTAGATAGCCTTTACCAAGCGTATAAAACAGTATATTTCCTAGCTCAGTAGCTATTCAATCAATCAATCAAATATCATTGTAGATAAACGATTCCTATATTCATGAAAACTTGACCAGTCTTTTTACTATGGTTTCATAATAGCACATATCTATCTCTTGTTATCACAGTTTAACGGAAAGAGATGCCTTAATTTTGCATTAATATCCTTCGTATATAATATAATAGGCCCTATTATTTGTATTTAATGATTCTTCCGCTAGGTTTAACCTATAACTAAGTAACTAAAGAATTGATGACGCCAAAAGTGAAAGAGTTTAGCTGAATAAATTATGACTACACATTAAATTTACGATATCAATTCTCGTCATAATAAACATTAGCCAAATAGTCGAACGACATCGATAAATATACGTTTTTATTGAGTTTATTTCATCTGGTTTTCAATTAGCCTGTAACGTTTTAATGTTTGAAAACCCATAATAAAAGGAAGATGTAGCAAATTTTTGCATCCATTAGTGTTTATTTCGTAGATGATCAACATCCAAACACCAATCTATATCTTCTAAGTTTTATTCAACAAATATCAGTAATATGTAATTATTATTTACTCGAAACGTAGATAATTAGATGATGTCACAAACAAGTGTTGGGATAAAGGAATGACACTTGACTGACTTGCGTTAATTTGTTGCCGAGATTCAAAATATATCTCGAATATGAAACTTAATGGCGACATCAGATGCGGGAAATCGGAGCTATTGAACAGTCGCTATATTGCGCTGCGTTTACGTTTCGGATAAAACGTATGAGCCAGAGGTGAATTGAAATATCTGAAAAGAGTTTCATGCTCGGAATTTTTCTAGATATTTACCAGATGTTAATGGATTGAAATTATGCAGATGTAAATAATATTATATTGGTAAAATCATTATAATTATTAACTAAGTAGTTGATGTAAAAGGAGGCTTATTCAGGTTATAAACATTAAGATATAATATCTGTGTATCAGAAGGGTTTATTCATAATTAAAATAGCTATTAAATTGCACGTCTTTATCACAACTACGTCTCTCAAAAAGGAATGACACATTGTATATATATTTGAGCCATTTTATACAGTATCTTTGGTGTATGAAATTATTTCTGTTTCGATTGTACTTATCTACACTTCTGTAAAATTAATTTTACAAAAGCTCTGGTTGGCAAGATGAAGTTAATTATGTGGATCACCTCGACGCGTACAAGAATAGTATTTAATTGGGATTTATAATTGGTAATCACAGGATCATTTATCGGCGTGGGTACTTATTAATGTTTTACCCTCAGAAAACGCTTCATCAGGTAACCTACATAATTTCGGTCTGAAATAATTTGAGACTACACCGTGTTAATTGGAGAGATTAATGAATAACACGATTTTCATTAATATAGATTAAAAAAAATTAATTTACTATGTTTTTAAAATATTTAATATTTATCATAAAAATGATGGCTTCAGGCATTCTAATAAATTAAGGTTACTTTAAATAAAATTTTGATTTTAAAAATTTAAAAATAAATTTTAAACATTCGTGTGTCGTGTAAATTTTTTAATAATTAGTATTATATTATTTAAAAGCAAAGCGGTCGTTTCTTGAAAACAATTCATAAATGGAAAGTGGAATATTTCCACTTTCATCAGGCATGATATGAAGAATATTTTATATCCTTAACACTCGCGATATTTATCAAGAAAACATAATAGAAGAAGTCCATATTGAGCTCGTGAAGCTTTGTTAGGAAGTCTGTTTAAAGAACCTACTTGATCTACTTAAGAATAATGTTTTCTTACTAAAGCTTTTGAACCTATAATATATTTATGCGCTAAGTTATGCATTTTTTTTTGCTTTAATGCTATTTCTGATGCAAGTGGGAACGAATTGCCGTAAGAAATCAGCTTTTCAAGTTTCCATTAACCTGTTTTGGTATGGGCAGAAGTATACTGATGCAATCGCTCATTACTTGCGAATCAGCCGCTTGAACTTTACATTTTTTTAAATAAAAAGATGCATACAAGAAATAAGTAAACGATAATATACTACTGCAATAATAATGTTAACAGGTACATTTTAACAACAAAAACACAGTGTTTCATTTGGCCTCCAGATACCGAAGCCACTTATGTACAAAACAAAATTATGATGAAACAAATGAAAAGTAAAAGCATAATACGAAAATCCGCTTATTACATTACAGCTAGGATCTAACGTTCTTTTGTTTAAATGAGAAGTAAACTTCAATATTCCTGAGTTTAGTATCCCCGGGGACCAGTCGTTCCCAGGAGCTACGCGAGCCGAATCCGTAACACCTAATATGTAGATAGAGAATCGATTTTCACACAAAGCGTGAACGCTAACAGCGACCCCCTTCTCAATAAAAATCACATTTACTCTAAGTCAGTTGTTGGTGTTTGGACGATATGACGGAGTATAGTGACTTCCGAAGTAGCAGGTTATCAGACTGGGGGTCGGGACGGGGGAGGGAAAGGCTGGATGCTGGAGGGTGTCGCTTTCCCCCGCACTTGCGTTCTGACGCTCGGCGCGCCCGCTCGCGCCGCTTTCGCGATACGATACCGCGCTTCCATTTACTTAAACTACGTTTGTGTTTTTAAAGGTTTGTTGTGGTTAGCAAAAGTGCACGTGAGTTATTCGATTTTACTTTGTGGACAGTGTAAAAATGAGAAATCCTCTAAACAATTTTTATTGATATCGTTTATGCGATCTATTATTTCAAGCGTTTAATTATTCGAGTTTTCCATATAAATGAGGTTTATCATAATATTATTAAATGTACGCAGTGGCTTGAATTGTAGACATAACTAGTAAATCAGACAGTTATCAGTGGGTCAACGGTCCTATATAAAAATCTAAGACGTCAGTACTAATTTAAATCAATTATACATAATAATTATCAATATACACATAAAACATTAATTTTATATCTAATTAACTCTCGCTTCGTTGTCTTTTTACGCATTTAACAAAGCAAAGGAACAAAGCATAAAAACTGTGTTCTTGTTTTAAATACATATGTCGTAGTTCTGATGTACGTTCAAGTAGTATTGTCTTTTATTGACATAACTTTTACACATTTAATAAAACAATTTTTAACCGGATTGAAGTTATGTATTTACAATTATTTTACATAATTTTAAATTTAACCGACGTTTCGCGTGCTTTACAGCGTGCGTGGTCACGGTGACTGAAGACAAAAGGTGTTGAATGTCAAAAAGTATCACAACTGTAGAAAAAGTTGTATTATCTGTATTTATTTCCCCGGAGTTGGTATCGACTAAAAGATGGAGGCTTTTGGCGGAAATGGCTCACGGTGTCCTCTATATTCGCACGCTGTAAAGCACACGAAACGTCTGTTAAATTTAAAATTATGTAAAATAATTGTAAATACATAACTTCAATCCGGTTAAAAATTGTTTTATTATACGTTCAAGTAATTATTATGGTTATATGCTAATTTCACTAAGCCTTTAGTCACGTGGCAAACTTTTTATGCCCTTATAAGCGGTGGGTAGTAAAGTTTAAGTACTAGTGAACTCGTTAAATGGTCTTTTAATCGTTAAGTACGCGAAGTAAAAACTGAAACGCACGTTCAATCCGGATTAGAGCAAGTTTCTCACTTGTTACTCATGTACAGTCATGTACATTATTTAATTAATCTAAAAGTCAGGCTAGGTTTATCGTAGGCATCAAAAATATCTTTAGTTCAAAATTTTAGCATAACTATCGACTGCATAGTCATAGCAAAACTCTGTAAAATTTACTAAATTAAATAAGAATTTAATTTTAAACGAGCTAAATAATGAATTACCCCATTGACCTCTGGTTTTTGTAAAGAATTGCAATTAAACAGAGTATAATATTTGTATTAAATAAACGTTTTGTAAATTCTGAAAGGCATTTTATGGCATTTATACGAAACGAATTATTTTTTTGTTTTGCGAAAAATAGCAGTTATTTTTCTACGAGCGCCACAATGTATCATAAACTTTTGACATTCAAGAACATTAACCTTTAAAAATTCCCACCTAAATTTTACAGAGAGCTATTCATTAATTTTATGTTCTTTTATGGCTCAATTTCAAGTTTTACATTCAGTTGCGTCAATGGAACTGTAGGACAATTTTATGTCATTAGATTTTGCCAACGTCTGTACTAATGCAGGTTAAAACTTGTCATGAAGTGGAGTGAATTGCATGCTTAAAGCACTTCACACTTATGGCAAATATAATAATTTCATTTCGTATTTTTTCGCATTCATAATAAAAACTTTTTGGTTAATACAATATTTAAACAGCTCGAAATCAACTGGATTCAAAATGTTTGTACAATTGACAAACTGCGTGAGCAAAACAAAATCTGCCATACTTTCTGTCTTTTATCAGATCCCATATAAAAATGCCTTCTCAATTTTATGATAAATAAATTTGAATCTAACGCTGTGCAACTGTAATATGCCTGGTTTCAGCCGGCAGTCAAAGTCATTACTACTCGTATTTTTTTTATTTATGTGTGAGCGTCAAAGCTTCCCTTTGAGATGCGTAGAAATAGGAACTAATCTAACTTCCTGAGACGATTGTAAAGTGAAATGATACGTGTGTTAGATTAATGGAATTACTACGCCGTGGCCGCGTTAAACTGGTTATTAACGAGAAAAGTCGGTGAAATATGCGCACACGACTGAGGCCGCAACTTCCTTAATATGTCTATGCTACATTCTGTATACTAGAAAAGTTGTGGTCAACTCTTAGTAAAAAACATTTAAACGTGGAAATAAGCACACTTTCATGCAGTTAGGATAAAATAACTCGATATGACGAAACCTTTACTTATGGTGAGGATAACTGCATTGTATTATATAATATTCACGTTTTTAGTATTCCTGTATCTAAAAATAAATAATTAAAAAGATAATTTATTAAAATATTTTTTTGAGTACAAATTGAATTAATTGCACTTTCAAATAAATCTAAGTAATACATAAATTAGATTTTTACAAAAGTAAAAAGCCTTATTATGATAGAGTGTTAGATAAAAATCTTACTAAAATTATACGTTTTTTTTTAGAAAGTGTTGTATACAAGTCTAGTTATTTAATGATTGTGGAATGAATTAAATGGCTAAGTTATAATAGAGTGATAAAAAAGATTTTCTGTAGGTTTAAGCATGTTTAAAAGAATTTCTCCTTGTTATTATAAAAATGTTATTAAAATTCCACAATTTGTTAGAAAAAATGTAGTGTAATATTAACAAGAATTCATGAAAGATCTTTTGTTTTTTTATTACGCCATATTTAGAACTCAGTATTAAGAATTAAGGTTAAAATCTAATGTACATATAGTTGTATAGTTTTTTGTTTTTTTTTATACTGAGATAGAATCGTGTTAATCAGCAGTTATACATCCAAAAGATTGACCACATACATACATGAAGTTACCCTTTGAAGTTTTGTCATTGCGCAGCAAATAGAGATGCAGTGGTCGTTATCTTGCTTTAAGTATTATCTCAAAGCGGAAGATCCCTGTTTACAGCAGCTACTTAACAAAGATAATATCATTATAGTAACAAGCTCCAAGTCGCTCATGGGATAAAGTCGACTTTATGTTCCATTACTATGCAAAGCGATGTTTGATTTGACAATGACGCAATTATAAATAATAAAAGCTATCATACAACTTAAGACTATATTATTTATGAAAACTGTTTGTATAGTAGGAGGCCTAAATATATGTCAGTTTTGTCAGTAAACATTTTGATTCTGTTAACTTTCGTTATTTTCTATTAAAATGCGTGAATTTTGAATTGGTGGGGTGAGGGTAATGTGTGCTTTTTCTTGATAATATTTGCTTTGATCCATGCCGGGGGTTGAGTAGCTTCGTACATGAGCAATACAGGCTTAGAATGTTATAAGACTCCTTATACTCAAAATTTTACTTTTTGTTTGTATTAAACTTTGTCACAATTAACACCAAGTTAACGATTACGCAAACAACTTGATACATCCAGAACAATAGCGGTAATGAAAACCGCTACAATTTTCTATGCAAATCGTGTGGAGTGATTTACATATGCACTCGAGAATATCCCACTGACCGACACTGAACTTTGTCCCAAATCCTATTAGTTTTAACATGACTGTTAAAAAAGTTACGATGCGGGGCGGGGATTAAATTACGCGTTATTGTTAATATTATTTTCGACTTTCCAGTATTATATATATTTCCAGGGGGGTTAATAATCTCCAAAAATTGCGTGACGTCCCTTATATACGGATGATCAAAACATTTCAATGAGAGTCTACTTGTATATATATAAGTTCATTCATTCAACATGTAAATATTAAATTACGAAATTACAAATTATGATTTTCTATTAGACGCCAATAAAAATTAAACCTTTCATTCTAAAATCCCGCATAGACTGCAATAAAATAATGTCTGTTTTGAATAATGGACGTAAGAATTTCATTAGAATCCTTGAAAAAGATTTATAGATGTGACGTGTTCTGTGAAGCTGTGAATTTGATAGGCCCCGTTAATTATATAACCCCAGAGACCGGTGAATGATATAGGTGGGGGACACGATACCGGAAGAGGGAAAATTACAAGCTTAATCGCCGTTATAGATAAGGCTTTATTAGATGATACTGGGGACTTTTTCTCTAGATTTATTTAGGTCTACACATACTTTTTGAAAGAGAAAAGACTTTACAGATCGTGTGAATGATCGCGAATTAGGCGCAATCGATCGATGCAATTCAGTTTTTCAAAACCGCTTCCTTTTTCAACAAAGCAAAACGTTGTAAATAAAAATAACCAAATTAAAAATTCTAAATTTCGTTGTAAAACTTTGTCTATCGTTTTGAACAACGTTCAATCAAAATGTTTCGTTTAGGTAATTTTTTTCGTGGTACGGCTCCAGGCGATATTTTAAATGGTTTACCGAAAATAAAGGGCCGTGAAGTTTTCCTTTTAAACTCATAAAACTCATTAGCATTGCGGCGTCAATTACTAATAGCTGAGGAAGTAGCTAAGTGCTTTCTTTCAAGGAAATAGGCGGGAACAAATTGAAAACGAACCAAGAATGGAAAAGAAATTAGAGATGCTTCTTCTTTATATTCGATGTACATTCATTTGAAATAAGAGGAAAGTTGTTGATGTGAAAAATGTTCTAAAAATCTCTACTTCAAGATTTGCTTCGGTTATCATTATTTGAGATGAATCGACTTCGTAATTATAACTGTTGACTAATATTGATTGAACTAAGAGTAAATATGTCGTTAAATCACGGTGAACTGGATTGGTACTTAAGAGACGTTCATTTTCTCTTAATAGGAAACATCATCCAATCTACGCCTAAGACCTACTTTTCGGAGCAACTTTTTCAGCGACACAACTTTCCATTGAATTACGTGGAACTTTGCTTATTATGATGTCAAATTATATTAATCATTTCTATAATATAATTTAAAGTCAGAAAGGCTTTTATAATCGATAAATTTAAGTTAAATTTTTTCAAATTGTGTTAATCTCAAATAGAATATAAAGAAATGGAACGGTTACAATTTGTAATTTAAACAATTGTTTTTAAATATCTTTTTCAATGTAATGAAGCTAAAATAGTTTAAGCCCTCTCTTTTCATGTTATTTAAATACAAAAAGTAGTTATAATCTCTAATTGTACTATTTGCTCCTTTAGATAGGGTAGGATATTGTCACAGGCATAATAAACATAACTTTTTATGTATATATACTAGCTGACCCGGCAAACGTTTTTTTGCCATGTACCTATATTATTTCGAGGATTTTTTTTAATTCAATAAAAATAACTATCTACAATAATAAAAAATAGGGGTTGATCGTAGAGAAGCGAAAATTAGGGGTTGTATGTATTTTTGTATGCTGTATCATAAATAAATAAAAACAAAAAAAATTGTCCAAAAAATAAAAAAATAATATTTTGGAGTGGACTTAGGGGTATTAAAAATAAATAGTAGCCGATTCTCAGACCTACTGAATATGCATATAAAATTTGATAAAAATTGGTCAAGCCGTGGTTCATAGAGAACATCTCGATAGATGTTACGTTTGATATAACTTTAAAAGAAAAATAACTGTTCACCGTGCGCATACAGCAAGCACGAGGATGGACTGATGCTTAGACATTCCCCTGACAGTTTCATGGACCTAAGGACTATGACACAATTGTCTGATTTAATAATAATCTATTCATCAACATATGGCCTTGTCCAACTGAACAACTTGAATTGCTAATTACATTTTGTGGCCGTCAACTATGTCGAAATTGAGAGGGTATGACATTAATAATGCGCCCTTACGCACTTCAAAGTGACCTTAACTAAATTTGTGACATAATAGCTCTAGAAATCACGTTCATTGTTAATTAAGTACTTTACCATACATCTGAAGTCTTGACTTTAGTATGTATCTCCTCTTTAAAGGTTTTATCATTAGGACAACAAATATTATCACTTCGCACAAATAAAATCCAGTTTCGTCTTTATTTATAGGTAAAAAGAGTCGAAGAAGAATCTCTATCTAAATCGAGAAATGGGGTCGAGTTTTGATAATGGTCTCTTGATGGTTTTTGTTTTTATTATTTCTAATAATTTCCTTCAGCCTTCTTTAACGAAAAGATAGAAAAAATATTAGTGCAGGCTTTTTAGTGCTCTAACTGGATAGTGAACTAACTATATCAAATCCATTTACAGGTTACAGTTCTCTCGGAAAGTAGTCTTTAAATGCCTTACAAAACTTGTTTTAATTCTTTTTATAACGTAAATGGAAATAAATGTAAACGGGAGTTATAAAGTAACGTAATTCATTTATAAAGATTAGAACGTTTAAAAAAAATAATATTGCTTTAATCAAATCACATTAATAAAACAACTTTATAAATGTCATTAAGTCTGAATAATATTTTAAATGCCCATCAAACTTTTCAAACAACCTCAAAGGACAAAGGGTTTAGGAATAATTCGTTCATTTGCCTGAATTTCATCAGAACTACGTCTAACGTAAAAGTAAATAAAACTCTAGGGTGTATTACACACAAGTTTTGAAGATATGAAATTACAAATAATTTCAAGTTAGCAGTGTTGGTCCAATGGCTTTTGAGCACGTGAGTCTCGACCGTGAAGCTGTGCTTTTAACACGCGCTCGTACGCTTAAGGAAAGCAATGAGGAAACCGTCATGTCTTAGACCAAAATATCGACTGTGAAGGCTGATTACTTCAAGCCAAATTGGCTTGAAGCACCAAGAAAAGTATATGTGATTAAATTGCTTCAAATCTCTCTGAATTCTAAAGAAATTACTGTTAAATAGTAAAGAACAATATTCATATAAAATGCATATTTTCTTAAAAACCTTTTGTAATAATAGTCGGGTTCAACTTTATATTAAAGTGAAATAACCATTGATATTTCTATGTGTGTAAGCTTACGTGCCATTAATCAGTCTTTCGTTCAACAAACTTTTAATTAAATGTTGGTTCAGTTGGAGCAAAAATAATGATCATTTATTAAGTTATAATGTTGATTAAAAATGAGATTTACTTTAGGTTTACTACAATTTAGTTAGTTTAATTTAGCAAAGTTTATTATTTTAGATAAAAGGTTATACCACAAAACAAACTAATTAATAGACAGAAAATGGTTGTGACAAAATTAACACTAGTTCCCACACTAGGGACAGGTACAGGTTCCGTGGTACAGGTGCACAATTTTTTAAAGAAAAAAGATAGTCTTAGTGTAACATCTAATCAACAAAAGTAGTATAAGACCTTAAGTATGCGTGAATGTATGAGTAAGTGAATCGGTGTATGTGCGTATGCTATGTATTCGAGAGTGTGGCTGAGAGTTGTTATAATAGTTTGAAAATTACCAAGAATGCGCAACAATTACGGTAAACATAGTAACCAAAAATTACGATAATAATCCAAATGTTAAACTATAATCTATAGTTTATTATTGACTATGCATAATAATAAAATAAAGTATAAATATTGAAAAGAGGTATAAAAATAGTATACAACAGCGTTGTACAGTAACGAGGGCAAAACAAATAATAAACAAAACAAAATAGACAAAATATGTATCGAATATTTGTCTTTTAACATTTATTTTAGTTTTAAAATGCATCAATAAAACTATAGAATTACGTACTCAGTGAATTCTGCGATTTTGCTAACCACAGTCGTAAAAGAAAACGCATGACGCACAAATTTTGTTTTGACCAACTTAACATAGTATTGCACGAGGCTAAAATATTCTATGATAATAATAATAATCATTGCCAGCGCTTCATGTCTGTCAAATATGTGCGTAGTGAGGTCTTAATTTTACAATCCGTTTTTATAGGAACCTGGCTTCGTGTATTTTAAACTGTGTGTTGAAACTGTGACAATGGCGGTTTGCCTTATTTTTGTGTTCTGCATTCTATCAAGCGCTTGTGCTTCAATATATGACGACGACTTCGATTCATACACAAAAGCCTACGACTATTTATCATCAGGTAAGCATATATTTTAATACACACTTATGAACGTCATTAATAATTTTGAATATTTAATGATTCTGCATTTATCGCACTTTTTGCTAAAATGAACATATCAAACTAATTTAGCAATTATAATATAATAGTTATAAGTGTTATTCATTGGTGGTCCAGAATAATAAAGTTGGGATCGTTTTTGTAGCATATTTGTAATAATATGTAAAGCGTGTTTTTTCTATATGTTTATACGGAAACTTTTATATTAAATTCCCCGTGAGTCAAACATGTCTGGTATAGGCATAAACGTAATACGTGGCTTAGCAAGAGAGAATCAGTACTCAAAGGCGTCTTCCGTAAAACGATCGAGAATTACTTATCTAATAGGTCATTCAATGTTAACCGACTTGAAGCATTTTGTTTGTATATAATATTTATACGCTATATCTTATATAATTTTGTGTACTATTTCATATTCTAATAATAAATATACTCTATATGAGTGGCTGGTCCTACTTCACTTACTAAATCATTATATTCGTACTCAGATAAGTATTACAGAAGAGGGTAAGTAATATTCTCTCGAGTAAAAGCACCCGAAGAGATTATTACATTTGGAGTGGGGTCTCATCAGAATTAGATACATTTGTATTCCTATCTCGTAGATCATAATAAATAAGTCTAGAATAGCTTGGTTTCAGATAAAAAGCCAATAATGTTAGTTCAATGAACTCTTTCATCGTTTTATCGTATGTCGTTTCAGACATCGTTTAATATTGGATTTTTCTCAAAGCTATAACCAGAAATGTGACGCTGTGATAGTACTGAATACATATTCAATAAACTGCGAATTGAGTAGTAAATTTGGTTACTGTAATATAAATACTATACAGTAATAAATTTGCATATAACAAAAAGAAAGTAGGAGTGTTGTTAAATCTTTCTAATTTTCTTCTACTTGTAAATATGTACAAAATTTGGTTCGATTTTGTTAAAGGTTTTTAATTTTAACTGTGATCTGTATACTGTAAGATGCCCTGAAGCGAAACATGTCTGTATTTTTGTGAAAAGTGTATAATCCGTATTAATTGTCATCACTACGTTTTTGAATTCGTCTGAGAGTTCTTAATTAGATTACCGGCAAAACAAACATTTGGTAGGCTAATTATTTAAAAGTTAAGAATGAAAAAGAAGAATCAATGTATCTGATGCATGCCCTATTACAAGACTTATTTTGTGCTCTAAAAGTTTCGGAAAAACAGCATCAAAATTAACAAAATCCAGCATCCAACTTAGCAATGAAGAAAACAAGTATTAGTGCAATGAACTACAGTAACAATGTCGTTTGTCTAGACTTTAGACCTTGTTAAAAAGCTCGGCTATTTGCCTAAAATGTGTTTTAAATACTGTTACGGCCTCTACATACAAATTGGACGAAATTCAACTTGCTTTAGATATATTTGATTGAAATTAAATTAAATTGATTGAAATGTGACATTTATATTTAAAAGTTTTCAAACGTGTTTTATAGTGTTTTTTATTTATGTTATGTAGATGTTGCTTCATTTATAAACGTGTCAACTTAAAAGGAGCACTGAGAATAAGATTTTCGCTATCTACGCTTTTAAAGTATATAGCAAGCACAAGTAAATAGGTCTTTAAAGTTACAAGTAATAAGGTTTCTCACTCGAATTGATCTCGCATAAGAAAATGTAATATTAACTATTGATTATAAACATATTTGTTTTTTATAAGGCCATGAAAATGAGGCTGACTTATAAATAACGCAACGAAGCCTATCATACAAAATTATAAAAACTAATTTTTTCTCACATTATATTTACTATTAATAGTCTAATAAATTCTTGAATATTATGAAATGTATAACTCCGACTTAAGTTCTATCTGAGGCAACCAGCGTTCGGACTACCCGTTCGCCCCTATTTGTGTCTACATATTAATAGATTCATCCCAAATATTGTTATATTATTTTACGTAGTTGAGGGCAACAGCTTGTTACATTATACTGATCAAAAACTTTGTAACAACAAATGCAGCAACAAAATAAGCGCAGTCTTGCCAAAGTTATGAAACGACTCTTGTTCCGAGCGTGTAATTGCAATATTTGCTGTAGCACATCTCATCTACATACCTTATAGTTTAGATGCTGTACAAAAGTTTAACAAGATTGGCGCATGCTGTAGCCAAATTTGAAATTTCGTTATTTGGTGGATGTCATGACTTTTTATTAGCGTTTCAGTGTGTTGACAATTCAAGCTTTGTCTTATTAGTCTAGTTTCGGGATAACTTTTGTGCTTGATTTGACGTGTAAGAGTTATAATATGCGATTCTTAAACCTGTATTTTTGAATTCAAACACAGGTTGTGTAAGGAATCTCTCATTATTAAGATTGAAGGTCCAGTCACATAGTAACTGGAACTTTATATACTAACTCTTTATCACAGTGAAAGTTTGCGTGAACCAATAAATGCTTTTAATAGAATCATGGAGGATTTTCGTAAAATGTATTAAAATGCCAAGACCTAGCCAACATATAAATAGATCTCATGAATTTACGAATTGCCGACGATATAAGTGCATGTGCAAGAGTGCTCCAACACTGTTACCTCGGTAACGAATGCACTCATCGCCTACGTGAATACAATTTCCATCCGAGGCTATCTTGGGTACCATTTGGCTTAATGCATCTGCAACATGCACCGCTATTTAGGATATTTGTAGGAATCGCAGTTAATTGAAAACAATTCGTTGACTTTTCGACAGCAATAGCTAACTGTAATATAATTGAAGTGTTTTAATTTTAAATTAAATGTATAAATTATTATAGCTAAGAACGAGTGTTTTTGATGCTGAAATAATCTAAACTAATGTAAAATTTTTGAGAAACTGCTAATAGAATCAAAAATCAAAATCATTCATTGATATCGGTAAAACAATGTACACTTATGAACGTCGAAAAAGAAATATATATAAAATATTTCAAATTTTACATTTTCTGCCAGTTTTCAAATCACGAGCGTAGATCGGAATAGAAGAACTGGCAATAAACTCTCCGCCACTCTTTTTTAAATAGTCACAGTACACATTGAAACCGTAAGTTTTTCTCAACATCAGTATATTTTATTCGTAAAATTTGTTGAATTAAGTAATATTTGCTTTCTTGAAGTTGCATAGTTAAGTATTCATATATTCTCTTTATTCTTAAAAAAACAATACCTTTGAAGTTGACACAAAAAGCTGCGTTGCGTTCGACATAAGTAAACGTTTTTGTGAAATAGCTTTTTCATGTTTTCATCTTGTTATCCCAAAACAATCGCGAGCTGATGTTAAGAAAACCAGGAGATAATTAAATTCTGTTTCATTATTTACTGTTTATGCTATTTTAAGTTACGCTCTGTAGCTTATTACTCTAACATAATCAGGCTTTAATAAACACTGGAGGATCAAAAAAAAATATTGGTTGTTTGTAAAGTAGGTTTACGATCGAGATGTTTACGTGATAACGTCTTATTGGTGATATAAGTTTTTGGGAAGTAAGGAATTAATGAAGATAACAATTTTTTCAAATTTTAAATTACATCTATCGTTTTATTCACACTTTTGATGATAAATTTCGGGTGTAAAATGACAAGTTTACTTATTCGACTATGATATACATTTTTCTTCATACATTCACGGAATGACTGGCAGCGCTCGAGATGAGACGGGAGATCGGTCCGTCTCTTTCTCGTTATACCTGCGATCGCGCTCGTGAGGTTTTGGTGTGACACAAGTTTCTGAACATGTCACCCGACTAAAACGATTTTAAAGACGTTATCACGTCAAAATGCTCGTAGGATCTAATAGATGTTATTCATAAATACGTTTTAATTTTTCTTATAATTAGTGATAACGATAGCTTGGATATTAAAACATCCATGGTTGTCATCAAATGGTAATAGAATAATATCCTATACATTCATACATGTTTACATTAACTACAATTAACACTGTCAATGTTATACAAATAAAACTTGTTTTCCTATGAATCCTTCGGTTGGGTGGATTGAAAAATGAAAAATTTGTGGTGGTAAGTTAGTGCGTGCGCCTATTTCACCATGCCTCCTACTGATAGAAGACAAATCTTTGTTTTTAATTTATTTTATTATTATTAATATCTTAAGATGTCATGTGGAACATGGTGTAATGGCTGCAGCTCCTTACAAACATTGTGTAAAACAATAAACTTGGCGCTTAAAAACAGTGGCGCAGACTTTATTGCCTGTTCTTCTCTTCCGTTCTACGCCCTTGATTTAAGCACTGGCAGTAAACGTAAAATAAGAAGCATTTCATATATATTTCTTTTTTTGTTGACGTTCATAAGTGTACATTGTGTTACCTATATGTAAATGATTTTGATTGATTGAAAACCAGATGGTAAAAATGCAGTTAAGACACAAATTAAATCCTGTTGCATTTTTTAGTTTTAGTAATAGTTCTTCCGCATATATATTTTTTTGAAGTGTAAACTTCTTTAGCGGCGTTGTACACTTTTTTTGGAATGGGTAAAAAATGTTAAACTCGCGTCAGGATACCTGATCGAAAATTCGTAAAGACGGATGGAGAGTAGACAGCTGGCACGGCGTATTTAATGTAATATAAATTGTCATGTTTGTGTACAAGCGCAATAAATAAATATTGTACCACATAAATGATAGTAGGTACTTTTATACTGATAATTAAAGCAATTCGTACAATATTATTCCCTAACCATTCCAAAATATCAAAAATGCACAACGTTAATATTCAAGTTTTCACTTCTGCCGGCTCTCCCGGAGTGCAACCCGTCGTTTTTTTTTTAAATTAAAATTTGTGGTAACAACAATTAATTTGCAAAATGTAATGTTACTAATGCCCTTTTGTTAAAAATGTACGCTATTTTGTAATGCTAAAGATGTTGCTGCACTTATAATAGTGCAATTACTACTTTTTGGAGTATACAAGAGTTCTGCACCATTGTTATATCGTTCTTATATAAATGAAAACCCAATTGCCTGAGAACAATTCGATTGAACTGAACTCTTGAAACAAAGTCGTGACTGCAACGCGATAAGATAGCCATTTACCATTTCGATATATGGACCTTATATCCGAGTCCCGGATTAATTAACTACGCTATCTCCTATCCATGTATTGTTCCATGTGGAGATAGTGACAATGTCTGATAATGATTATACAGATTTAGAAAAGGTATGTAATGTGATGTTAAAAGAAATGTATTTCTAATAGAAGAGTTAGGTAGAACATGCTACATTTAGGAACCTTAGAACACTTTGCATTAGTTAGTCCATATATAAATGAGGCAATACTATATATTATTACGATCGAAACCACGGTACAACTTGTATGTCGCAATAATGACAAACATATATGAAGCAATATCTACACATTGTTTACCTAGAACGAAACTCAATTACGAATTAAATTAAGCTAATTATTTTTGTTTATATAATTATAGTTATCTTGTAAAAGGTAAAGCGGATAATTAGATATAAATATATACGCGTTGTATAATAAGGAAATCTCAGAGGGTGTAGTTGAATTTATTATACGGGTTTCAGAAAGCTCGCACCCTGATATGATTTCGGTGTGCGTTTTGCTTACAAATTGCTGTTTGTCGCGTGAATCACCTCATATAAGTCAACCGTGTGGTAATATTCTCCACCCATTGTTTTATGACGTGATAGGCTCGTTCCGATCGTAAATTAAAGTGACGCTACGAATGAGCTACGAGTTTCGTAGCTCTCGAAAAAGTTTTGATTGTTACTTTCTTTTATGGTAAAGCTTTACGTACGCCCTCTGGAATACTTATTCCATACAAATATGTATCTGATAATAATATGAAATACATATTTATAATGTACATATAAATAAATGTGTGTCTATAACTTCCTAAACCATTGAGAAGATTGTAATGAAACATCGCATTTTTATTTTTGTTCCACCTAAGCTTCTTAAATATTTATAATAATTTAATAAACATAGTATACAACTTAATAACTTATGACCTTGTTGCATTGCAATGCCATGCCGTACAGTAGTTGTAACATACTAACATACAACATCTTCTAAATCATTATTATGCAAGACATTTTGTCAACAAAATTCATTTTTCTTTTTACAGAAAGCCGCACGTGTACTTCATCGGAATTTAGATGCAAAACAGGTCGTTGTATACCAATGTCATGGCGTTGCGACAATGAAAAGGACTGTTCAGATGGCTCAGACGAAGAACCCGGAACTTGCAGTAAGTATTTGATTTATATGAAATATATTCAAAAAGTAATTTCTATAACTTCGTTACCAAAAATACCGTATTCACAATGTGTGCGGAAGAGGGATGATAAACTTTCACAATTTATTCCTCGTCCCGTTATTGTACGTATTTTCATACTGTTTGAATACTCCTATATTTTCCCTACATTCATAAATATTTACTAGCAACGTTTGCTTTCACGAACAACGATTTGTTTTATTAAAGTATAAATTGAAAGTAAGCGATGTTGTTATAATGTCAATAACGAACTTTTAAAATTACTCTTTTATGACGAACACAATACGTTCTGTTAATAAAATTACTATTTAATTAACAACGATTAATTGAATTAGTTTAAGCTTGCACTAAGTAACTATCGAGTTACCAAAGTGGATAAAGGTTTTTGTATTGGGATGAATGGAACAATGAAAAAGCTGGGTTGGCATGTGACAAAAGCAGATTGTAGGGTCGCGCCTCGCCCCTTTTTCAATCAAAGCTGCCACCGAAAATTACATATCAGAAGTGTCATCCCTAGAATAATGAACTTTTAGGAAATTAACTTTCATTCCATTAATAGCCCAAAAATGTAACAACGATTTATGGCTAAAGTTTTAAGATGCCTGTATTCTGTTCTTTGCGGCTCTGCAGATTAAAATCTTAATCACGATTTGAAGTTTTCTGAATTAATCTTTCGCCCTTTCCTAATTTCTTTGGGTATGAATTGAAACTTAAAATTTAACTACTCGGCTAACAATTCACGGAAATGTTTAATTAAAAATACCTGCGTTTATTACAGTAAAGGCATTCTATATCGCAGGGTATTTCATTTATTTAATAAAGCAGGTTCTGTACTGTGTATATTAGTAGATACTAATTAGAGTCATGTTCTGTGATGCCAAACATGATTCTGTGCTTCACCTATCTATGGCACGGAGCAACTGCTAATTAGGAAAATCTTCATGTAATATTCAAGTAGGTACTCCTACTGCGTAAAGTCTTGTTTATTATGTATTGAATTTTCAAACGTTTTGGCCGTAGTACCTTTCTATTATATATCTATATATAACATAAATATATCAACAGGGCGTAGGTTAGACATCTAGGTCCTTGATCCGTCATTATAGGCAAGTAGAAATAGATTATTGTTTTTTCGACTTATACTACTTAAATATCTTTATGTTTGTAAATGGTCAAAGACGAAATTTATTACTTTTTAGTAATATAAGGCATAAATAAGTACATTTAATTTCATTATTAAAAATCTGTAAAAACAGGTAAAGTTTAAGAATTCTTTTTGTTTTTTATTAACTCTTTAAAGGTCGTCTGAACGCATTGACCCATTAAATTGGAATTCCCTCGTGAATATTGATTGTGCTTTTCTTAAAAAAATATAAGATTCTTAAGAACTTATACGAAAATTTTATTGGAAGATTATTTATACAATTTTCACTTTCCATACATTCAAATCGATGTCGTGAAAGATCCCAGAGGTTTTTTGCTTTTAATATTTAAACTTATTTATTTATAACAATTTTATATTTATTTGCAATGGAAGTATCAGACATTTTATAAAAAAAATGTAATGAAATATAATGTTTTTCGTTTGTTCTAATGTTTTAGTTTAGTTCGTTTTAATGTTTTAGTTTTTCAGTCTTTCAGATGTGTTTACAGAATTTATAATAAGGTTTTATAGGTTATTATAAGCTTGTCCTTATTTCGCCTAGCATTTCACACGGTTGGAAAATATTACTATATTACCGTTATTTTTCCATTACTAGACTTAAATCTTTCCTATTTATAATATTAGGATTAAAGTATAAATATAGATTAAACAAGCGAAGAATTACTTCATTCCATCTTACCCGAGCTTTATAAGCCCCTGTAAACCGAATTACTTGCACTGTAACAATAAGCCCAGACCATAAGGTTTTATTTCAACAGAGACCGCAACTTTGTACACTTACTACCGCTGTAAGTCGACCCTACGTAATGGAAAAGCCTTTTATATGGGACTACTATGTTTTGTAGGCTTTTACGGACATAAATATTTGCCGCACACGATACTGGCTGATGTGTGGCTCTACAATAAAACAACTGACCCATAAAAGGGTATTTGAAGGGCTTGTTACCTTCAAAATTAACTAAAATAATATGAAATAAATTATATTATATAAAACTGTATTTGTGGTGAATTAATATGCCCTTTGTATACCACTTTAATAGATAACTCGACGAAGGTTTTAGAGACACTTTACCACGTTAAACTTATATAGATATTTTAATTTGACAATCTCGAAGTTTAAAAATGGAATTCATGCAAAGAAGGAACTAAACTAAATGAATAATATTGTGTAACATTTACGGTGTTGACAGAAAAGCCTTAGTCAGCAAAACAGTATTAAGACCAAGTTTATTCGAGTCGTTGGATCCAACGTGAAACAAGGTTATTTCCGAAATAAGGAGTATTTAGTGTCATTAATTACGCAGTGTCGCTTCTGTTTAAGCAAAGCATTTATTAATCTGCCTGGAGTTTATATTTAGATAGCGTCTTGTTTAAATGAAGGTTAATGATTGGGGTATTGGAATAATCGATGGGTAAAATTATCTTTGGGAGTAATTCTTAAGATCATTTTTAAGAAAACATGTATAAATAGACAATTTAATATAGAATTTCGAAAACATTTATAAAAACTAAAAATGCACGACAGCTGCAATAAATAATAAAAAAATAAACTAAATATATACGAATATAAACAGTAACCTACCCAAATGATAAAAGTTTGGCGTTTCGTCGCTGAATTACAATTAGGTTTTACGCGTCATCTTTGTGGTCTACAATGAACATTGTTTATATTTTATTTAAAAACGTAAATCAATTAAAAAGTATTAAGTAATTTTGTATTGAAACATATTTTAAAACACAGCCGACCAACGGAATTGCACAATAAACAACTTTATATGTGCAAGTGGACACTGTATTCCCGTGTCCTGGCAATGTGACGACTCACCAGATTGTCAAGACGGATCAGACGAACACAACTGTGGTAAGGCTGGGTACAACCTGGCTGGGAATCATCGCATGGTCATCGCATCTCATTTTTCAGGGGCCGTAATTGATGAGTCGAAATTGAAAACGAAATAAAAAAAACAACTTTAGAATTCAGAATTTCGGCCACTCCGGTAGACGAAAAGAACAAATTATTAATTTGAAGGGTTGTAAAATTTAATAGTCACTGAATGAATTTATTTAGTCAGCAAAAAAGTTTCAATGAATTTTTAACTTGAATGGGTTGAATGGGAAAATTCAATTTCCTCTGGTTATTACGATTCTTATGGCCGCTGACAAATGAATTTTGTCGCAGCGTTTGCAGATAAATTCAATTCATTTCAAGATTAGAATTTTGCTCGCACAGCTACTTCAATATAGAATATTTATAAGAATATCGTCAAGACAGTCAATACATTTTGGGTTGACTCGGGGAATGTTGGGCTTATATTAAGGTAGTCATTAAGTATTCATAAATTGATCATTCTTATTCAGCATGTGCATGGTATTGGGTTAACAGAAGTGGAGGTTTGCGGTCCAGAGGAATTCACTTGCAGAGGTACGCAGGGTGAATGTGTGCCTCTTACGTGGATGTGCGACGACAACCTCGATTGCACTGATGGGTCAGACGAGAAAGCATGCAGTAAGGGTTATGTTTTTATATAAGTTTATGTTCGCATTGTTGAGCTGAAAATTTGAAAGAAATTTTTTAGTTTTGTTACATCCTTGAATTTTTCAACGAAGTAGAATAAATGAAGTAGTTATTAAAGTAGTTTAGCCTTGTGGCTTCAGCGTGAGACTCTCATCTCTGAGGTCGTAGGTTTGATCCCCGGCTGTGAACCAAAGGACTTTGTTTATATGTGTGCATTTAACATTCGCTCGAACGGTGAAGGAAAACATCGTGAGGACATATCTTAGACCCAAAAAGTCGACGGCGTGTGTCAGGGACTGGAGGCTGATCACCTACTTGCCTATTAGATTGAAAAATGATTATGCATATTACAACATATTCAGAAATCTGAGGCCCAACTACCTAAAGTGGTTGTAGTGACACTGATTTATTTTATTTTTTACAAGTGTAATACTGTAGTATAAGAGATTTTAATTAATTTAATTTATGAATAGATAGTTACAAAATAGAACTGTCTAAATAGAACTATCTACTTACACAGATGTACATCTACTTAAACTGTGTCAAAGATATGACCTTGTTATCCTTAACAATTTAATATTACAGTTATATTTAAAGCAGTCGACAAATATACTTAAAATTAAGCCCCCAAAAGCTTGTAATTTGTTCTAAAGGTGCTTATTTGTTTGTGTTTATCAACGATTCTATTTTTTACAAACGTGAATAATGTGCATTTATCCGTTTTCCTTATTGCCATTATCGAGCCTAAAGTCAATTTTCCTTGTATTTGTTTAGATCTTTACTGAACTGAGACGTTTTTAGATAAAAACAAACAAGCTCTCTCTTAAGCGCAAAAATATTATGGTCAGTATTCATTTCATCTAAATTTACAGCTCAACGTTCATGAACATTTTAAAACGTTCGCATTGTTACATAATTATTACCCGTTAATTCTAACAATTGGTTCTCATCAATTTCCACTTCACTATACATAATTGGCAATGTTCTGCATGAAACGGACCATAATACGCTTAGAATAAAATTATGTATTACGGCAATTAATTAGTTCAAAGAGCACACTTTGCAATTTAAACAGCTGTTAGAAATTTGGTATTAAATTCATAGGTTAAATATGCTAGACCAGACTGAAATATTTTCCAAAACGTATTTTCAGCTTTCAGATATTAAATTCTACCCGTGTAATCGCTTTCCATTCCCCCGTCCCATGTTTACAACCAATTTAATCAGGATATATTCCCTATATTGTAAAAACAATACACTTTTTCTGTAAAAGTATATTCACTTTTAGGCAAACTGTAATCAATCATTGGGGGCCGGAGCCTCGATATTCTATCGACACTCTATCCGTCTTAGAATACTTATCTTACTGGCACAGCGTCTTGAATTGAACGATGACCGAGCAGAACTTGCTAAGTGAGATTAAAATATTTCATAAACAGGTCACGTAATACATATGTCTGCCAAAAGACAAAGCGCTGTGTATACGAGCTACTTAATTAAGAAAGCCTGCCATCTGTTTGTTACAAAGGAATACGACTGTATTAACAAATCGCATTTAATTGTGATCTAGCCGCGCATTTTGTAAAAGAATTGCAGTAAAGAAGTAAGCTACTCATAAACAGACTTGATAAGTATTCTAGTGAACGAAAGAATTTAATTAAATGAAGGAGAACCCACGTCCGACTAGTGGAAATGATTTTTCTTAGACCATTACGCTCAAGAGATTTGTTAGACTAGGTAGGTAAGTATTAATAACAAACGTGTCTGATAGCGTTCCTCAGCTAGATTGTTTGTGATCATTCTCGCCCGTTTTCTCATTATCCAACCTACGGACTATTCTTATTTTCTCGCCTTCATTACTTGGCCACTTGAAGTGTGCCTGCGGAACGTTTTAACAATGCCTACGCCTCTTTGCCAGCACTTTCTTCAAATTAGTCTTGCTCTTTGAACTAATTAAGGATTATTTAAGTGCTTAAATGTACTCTCTTTTACGACATTAATGTCTGATTATAATTTTTCTCTTAGATGAAACATGTCGTTCTGATGAGTTTACCTGCGGTAACGGAAAGTGTATACAGCAGAGATGGGTTTGTGATGGTGATGATGATTGTGGTGATGGAACTGATGAAGTAAAGTGTCCGGCGCCGACCTGCCAGCCTGTAAGCCACTTCTCCTGTACTGATGGTCACTGTGTCTCTGCGAGGTGGCGTTGTGATGGTGACGTAGACTGCCCAGATGGAAGTGATGAAATGGTGAGTAATTTTAGCTCTATTGTAGATATAAATATTAATTATTTAAAGTTTCTTATACGCTCTCAAGTGTATTTTATGTTTATGTTTTTTATTATATGTTTTTTTATAGGTAAGTACGTCGAAGTATAAAATGTAAATACATAATATATTTATAAATTAATTTATATTATAATATTTGAAAAATTTCATCAAAGATATCTTTTAGATAAATATTGTCGTGTCACGGTATTAAATCTTCATCCGTAATTTGTTTTCCTAGAACAGATTCTTATTACTAACATCATTTTTCAACTTTGCGAAAGGATTCTTTCGACATGATAGATGTGAATAATTATTTAGTTATATAAGGTCTGAACAGAAGAAAATATTGTTATAACGCTCATAATTGTTTTGGGTATAATGAGGGCGTGTTGCGGTACAATACTAGGTTAATATATTTAGATAGCGCTTTTATTACTCCAAAGATACATAATACGTTCGCTGTAAGTGCTTAAGTACATTGCCCGAGAGTTGCACTTAAATGCAACTTAAATGATGCAGAATAATCTATGTAACGACTTAGGAGTTTATTATTTGTATTACTAGACAATTTCTTATAAAGCTTAGCCGATATATGTTATATAGCCGGCCGACTCTTAACAATTCAGGCACTTAATTAATTAAAGAAAATATATATGTTATCCGGTGTCCGTCGTTCCACTGAGCGTTTGTAAGGGTCTGCCAATTGTGTGGAACCATTTTTATATGGTTATTTAATATTAATCGATGTTATTCCTAACCAATTCGACCAATTATCAAAGGTTGGCAACACACTAGCGAGCCTTCGGGTAATGCCAATAATTTCTATAAAAATATATTAAAATTCGTGTTGTGAATCTTCAAAATTGATATAAAAAGTTCCGTCCCTGCTTCTTATTGAGATAAGGATTACACTTGAGACCGCATTCATACTGTAAAAGGTAGATATTAATAATAACAAAATGGACCCCTTGTATACAGGAGCCTTCAATGGAAAGTAATTCTGGTTCATAGTGCTTCACTTTAATAATACTACCTACGTGCGGTGTACAGTTGTAAGTTTCCTTTGAGCCTCTTAGCAGAAAGTGGAAAACGAAAAGCATGTAATACAATGTAACAATTAATTTTTGACGTATTTTCTCTATCGACGTTTCATAATAAGTTCGACTTAGTTCGATTATTTATTAGAGCAGCGTTAGCCTAGTGGTTTAATAGTGGGACTCTCATCAATTAAGTCGTAGGATCGAACCCCGACTTTGCATGTGTGCCACGCTTAGTGTCTTACGGTGAAGAAAAACATCGTGTGGAAATCAACATGCCTTACACCCAAAAAGTCGAGTCGTGTGTCCTGGCTGATCACCTACTTGCCTATTAGAAAAAACAGATGTTTGCTGAACAGTTACATAAATCTGAGGCCTATACCTAAAATTTTGTACCGCCACTGGCCACGCTTCTTTTTTCATAGTTTATTATTAATAATGTACTATTTATTAATCGACTAATTTACGAAAATAGCATTATCGTATTATCTAGGCGATCTAATGGAAATGTTTTGCTATTTATTTATAAACATCCAATAATTCCTCGTATTTTTCGGGTTAACTAAAATTCGTTAATAAAATATTCGTCTTACACCCACATTCAGAGTCCTAATGAGTAATACTTAGATATAAAAAGTACTTTAGGCATTAGAAAAACATTTAAACATAATAATTATTTAACTATTAAGATATAATTTAATGGATGACTCTCAGAGGCATCACAGCTGTTAAACTTTAAACGGTATTACACCTCGTTACTTTAGTAACCTATGCAATGAGTAGGTACTTTTCATACAGACAATTTTTACTTCCAATACCCGTTTAAAAATTCGTCGTAAAATCTTGTAAAACGTTCATTTGTAACGTCTGCACTGACAATCAATGTTTTACATGTCGATATTACGCAATCTGGGTATTGGCAATATCTGCAATATAGACTGTAATTGCTAGCAAATTACGGTTACCAGTCAGGTATGATATAACTCTTAGGCGATATTAAATACTAGATTAGAAGGATGTTTTGCAAGTAGGGACGACACAATCGACGCATTTCAACAACAAAATAATTGTTACTAATATTCCATGGCTAACTTATATTAACGCATATGGCATATAACACAAAAGACTGATCTTAAGCTATTTCTTATTTCATATTGAGTGGTTAAGAGTCTCCAAACAGCTATACTTGTTGTAAAGCTATAAAGATATATTAAAGTGAAAGGTATCTTCTTGATTGTTAATAGAACTTCTTGGTACTTTAAAGAATTACAATTCATTTAACATTGGTTCGTGGTTTTTTACGATACTTCACGAGAAAGTATATTAAATTCTTCCCATTACTACTTAACGTTGGATATACTGTCCTAATATATAATATTACGATATTCCGATATTAGATATCAAATGACCAGTATTATTCATCGTTGATCTAGTTTATAGCGACAGGTATATAAGTGGATAGTAGCAAACGTATAATTTAATATATAATGAAACAACTAGTTTAATTGCTCTAAACTGCATAAGCACATTTAAGCTAATTCAACCTCAAATAACACAGAATAATAGTAAAGTTCTCTGTGCAATTTTCCAGGGTTGCGCATCGACACCCAGAGTGACATCGCCCTGCATAGCCACAGAGTTTGAGTGCCGCGACCGCATGACCTGTGTCCACAAGGCTTGGGTGTGCGACGGTGACCGCGACTGTCCAGATGGAGGCGACGAGGACCCTTCAATCTGTAGAGGAAACTACACGTGCCGGCTCGACCAATTCCAATGCAAAGATCACAGCTGTATTCCCGGATCGTTGTATTGTAATGGCGATAAGGATTGCCCTGATGGAAGCGATGAAATTAATTGCAGTAAGTATTAATATGTATTGCTTAGTAATTAATTTCCAACAAAGTTGTCTAGTAGGACCTGATATTATAAGTTGTAGTGGCGCAATTGATACATGTAGTAACAGATAATGAAAACATATTCAAGTTTAATAGACCTAAAAATCAACGAAGTGTGTTAAACACCGTAAAGACACCGTAATCAATGTGTTTAACAAAACGTAGTGAGGTAATTTGGAACCCATAAGTAATTATTTATGAAGCTTGCTTATTAAGAAAATATCCAATGAAATAGGTGCAAACTTCTAAGTCCAATAATAATGCTTTTGAGGTATAGATTAATGAAGATAAAAGGCATACAATTCTACTTTTATTTATCTATAGCTGTGTCTAGCATAAATACCTCGGCGCGGTGATTTCGACGATAGGAAAAGGAGTCTTAGTACCATAAAATGAGACAGAAAGGCTTTATACGGTGTTTATGAACACGTGCGTTTACGTTACGTTATATATACTTTTTCAATCTGTATATTTATAACAATACATCGCCTTATATTAGATTTATAACGGCTAGGTCCGTAGAAAAAATGACCACCTTAAATTATTAAATTAAAGCAGTCCTGCCATGAATTCACTTTTACCCCTTTTTAGAAAAAGGTAGTTCATTACTGTCATAGAAATGAGTTTAAATTAAATTTCGCTACGCCGTTGGGCGGGCGGCGAAGTTCCAAGAAAGTATAACAATATACTTTATTTTTTGTTTATTTTGTTTAAACGGTTTAGTATTTTTTTTACCGCTGTTGCTTCTAATTATCTAAGAATTTAAATACTGAAACTCGTTTATTTACATACAATTTGTATTGTATGTCTATTCATCAGTGTGTTTAACAATACGTAGCGAGGTAACAATTTCGAATCCATAAGTAATTATTTATAAAGCTTTATATAGTTTGTTTATATAGACCCCTCTAGGGGTTACTTATTTAATGATATTGATACGATACCCTAACGAAATGGATGAGGAAGATGGAATTGTCATGACTTTTGATAAATAATGAATTGTCACTTAGATTATAGCGACAATATCAACGAAAAAAACAACCAATACTCTTTTTGAGTAAGTAATTTCAAAAATTTATTACATAAAATGCGTAATATACTACGACAAACGCGTCCGGACTGCACTAGTACTAGTTGTCAATTCCTTTATTTCAAGTAAAGAAATAAAGTTATCGTTTAGCCATTCTGCCGTGATTAAACATACTACGAATATTTAACAACATCGCCCATAGAATATTTGTGAGATAATCCTGCGAAATAGCGCTGTGCTCCATATTTTCTCCGGCCTCGGGGGTGTGTAAAGATTGTGATAATGGGTCCCCATTCTCCCTGACCGGAAATATTTCCAAAAAGATGCTATTTTCTTCCAACTCCCACGTTTGATATTATTTTTCGTTTCGTAATTGCGTTGGATAATTATGAATAGGATCAAATAATAGGAGAGCGAATATAATCTGTGTCAAATATTTAATAGATAATATGTGCTTAATGAAACTGTGTATAATACGGTGCACATGAATGTCATAATTTTACAATTATTATTGTTATAAATTAAAAAAAATATATATTGTTCTAATCTCTTTACAGCAAGCATGGCCACGTTTTATCTGTAGTAAACGGATCAATAAAAAAATGTAAAAGTGTCCAATAATTGTTTCTTTTGAATGTGTGATAATCGCGTAGATAATACATAAACTGAAGTATTATTCATCAATCATCATTCTAAATTAATTACTTTTTGCAATCAGTGAATCGTTAATTAATTTTTGACATTTGGTGTGATTGATAGCTAAAGCAAAATAATTTAATTATTACAATATTATCTATTATATAATCTCTTATGGTTTATTTATTATGAGAAATACTAGCCGAGTCTTAGGCACATCTATATTCAAATTCATTTAATTACTAGCATACAAAAAAATCCTTTTTTTTTTACAGCAAAACCGAAGCCGATATGCGACAAAAAGACCGAGTTTGATTGCGGTGACGGCATGTGTATTCCAATGTCGAAGCTCTGCGACGGCAAACCAGATTGTCCCAACTTCGAAGACGAGCCACGTGACAGGTGCGGCGAGGACGAGTGTGCGAAGAACAATGGCGGATGTCTACAGAAATGCGTGAACACACCCGTCGGTTACTACTGCGATTGTGACAAGGGTTACAAGCTAGTCGATAATAGGACTTGTGAGGGTGAGTTTCTTATGTTAATAAGTACTGTATGTATATAAAGAATTTAAATTAGCTGATTTGAAAATCGTATGCGTGTAATGTTTTATCAGTAAAAACGAACATAACCAACGAGATTTCAACTGCCTATTAATTGTTGTGTATTTTATGTAACTTGACGTTTTGATGGCTCAAGTCGTGGTTTACGCTGTTTGAGTAATAATAATTTCACGTTTATGCATGTTAAGGTTCATTTAAATATGTAGTACTTGAGTTTACTGAATAATTTCTGTAATGGTCATGAATTCGTTATGCGAGATTTAAAATCAATAAATGTTTTAATTATTTGCGATACTAATTGTTAAATTATTGCCAAAATAACTATATATTCTTAATATTATACGTTAATAATTTTACGTTTATTTAGCTAAGCGAAACAGTATGAAAATAAAATTAGTTCGAGAAATAGAATAAGGCAATGTATAAGCCTTACAAACTTCAAAGCTCGGAAAAGCGTATTTTCGTTTTCCATTTGGCTAAGGTTAGAAAAACAGTCCGCGTATGACAGAGGGTAATTGGTATTAGGGGCTATGTAAATATTGAACGAAAAAACAGGTGAATTTACTAACGAGTGACATTGTTCAACGTTAGCTTAACTAATAAATTAAATAAAGGGATTTTTGGGTTATTATTCAAGTCAGCTTCTGTTAAAAAAATATTATTAAAATTATCGCTTTTCGTAAAACAACATATTTAAGAGATTCGGACTTAATGTTAGCTTTAGGGAATAGCTACAGTCAAAATTTAAAAAAATCACTTTGATGGCTTTGAAGTCTTCCACGGTCCGCGTCACAAGAACTAGCGAATTGTGGAATCGATTCCAGGACTTCGCAGGTAGATACGACCTCCAACTGCTTAAAAAAAGAGCACACTCCTCTCTCAAAGGCCGAAAAAGCACCAACTAAAATGGGTGTCCATAATGGCTTTCAAGTCTTCCACGGTCCGCTTCACAAGAACTAGTGAACTGTGGAATCGATTCCTGAACTTCGCAGGGAGATACAACCTCCAACTGTTTAAAAAAAGATTACACTCCTCTCTCAAAGGCCGAAAACGCACCAACTAAAATAGGTGTCCTCGATGGCTTTCAAGTCTTCCACGGTCCGCTTCACAAGAACTAGCGAACTGTGGAATCGATTCCTGGACTTCGCAGGGAGAAACGACCTCCAACTGTTTAAAAAAGAGCACACTCCTCTCTCAAAGGCCGACAACGCACTAACTAAAATAGGTGTCCATGGGCGACGACGTTTTTGGGCGACCCGTAGGCTCGTTTGACAGTGCCTAAAAGATTTAGAAAAAATTGTTTATGGATTTCTTTCTTTCAATCTTCGTCATCCGGTCCATTTCGTAAGGTATTACGTATTAACATCATTCAATTTAGTAACCTCTAGAGTTTGGTTTGGTTTGGTGATATTTAACGTAAAACAAAGTATATAAAACTTGAAAAATGTTTAGTATCTAAGGACGTCGGATTCATAAAAAACGTAAACAGTGAGACTCGTAACTACGTTGAATAACTATTCAAGCCACAAAAGAAGTCTAGATAATTATGGTTCACAATTCTTAAACTAAAAGTAGATTTATTTCGATAATAGCGTTTGATCCAAAATGGAAGCAACACAAGTAACGTGATTGAATATCTACGTGAACCGCAGACGAGGACAAATAAATTAAATCACTAAGTGTAAATTTCGAATTTATTGTAGATTCACGTTTTATTAAATTCCAGTCCGTTTATATAGCAGGAGAACTGTGTTTTATTAAATAATTTGTCTTATAATGATTTAATGACAAATATAAGACAATTATTTCGGTAATTTTACTATGGGACTAAATTTCTACGTCTGTTATATTGTACTAAACGTTTTGCCATATAAATTATTCATAGTTATCCACCTCAGCTGTGAAATAGTGGTTAATTATTTTTACATTAATAAAAAAATAAAAATGTTGTCCAAAAAGTTTTGAAAAAATTGGAAAAGGGTAACCCTTATCACTAGTGGTAAAAACACTGAACATACACAAGAAATTTCACAAAATCGGACAAGGCGTTTCGAGTTTGGTTACGAACACTGTGACCCGAGAATTTGAATAAGAAAAGCGAAGAAGCCAAGTAATATTTATGAACTTAATAATTATTTTTTATTATATTTTTGTATTACAGATGTTGACGAATGCATGGACCCCGGCGCTTGTTCTCAAATGTGCATAAACGAGAAGGGTACATTCAAGTGCGAGTGCCACGCGGGCTACGCAAGGGATCCCAGAGACAGGACCAGATGCAAGGCTACTGAGGGACACCCATCGCTGCTCTTCGCTCGGCGTTTTGACATCAGGAAAATCAGTTTGGATCACCATGAGATGGTCGCGATTGTGAATGACACCAAGTCGGCAACAGCCCTCGATTACGTGTTCAGAACTGGAATGATATTTTGGAGCGATGTCACGGATGAGAAGATTTATAAGTAAGTTTTTAAGACATGGGTACAGTTCCTGGGTCAGGTTTAAGTCTGTATTAATTCACGTACCACAGATTATCACAACTTTATATTTGGGTTTACTCAAATACGCGACTATTAAGTCGCGTTTATAAAACTAAGAAAATATAAATTAGTATAAAGCCTTGGCTTGTACAGTAATCATGTGTGCAAAATAATCAGTATTATAAATGCCATATTAACAAAAATGATATGTATACTTTCTTATTATTATCATATTTTAGTATGTGAAGCCCAAAAAGTACATAGATATGATACAATATTTTAGTTTTTTAATACGCATATAGTTTTTGAAACAATTAAAAAGAAAGGTTGCCTAGTATAAAACTTAAAAAAAAAACTAAGAAAAATGTTTGTTTGGGTTAACCTTGAACGTTATCTTAAAACTAAACTAATGCTGTATAAAATAATATTTTGTACTGAATCAGTTTAAAAGTACAGGTAACGCCATCTAGTTGCCGTATTTGTAAACGAAAAGACAAGAAATTTTCTGTGTCGTCACATTCTATATCGATTATCGAATTCATTTTCACTTCACTCAGTGAACCATTTGGTAAATTAGTTGTCTTTCGTTTAGAGGAGTGACCTCGATTCGTAATGCGTTTGACTTCACAAAATGTCTTTAGTCAAATAAGAAAGTGTTTACTTTATCTATAAATTGAATGTTTAATTGAAATATAATATGTATATTACAGAGCGCCAATCGACGAAGGCAGCCAACGCACAGTTGTGATTGGGGACCAGCTGATAACGTCAGATGGTCTAGCCGTTGACTGGATATACAATCATTTGTATTGGACTGACACCGGGAAGAATCACATTGAGCTATCGGACTTGCAGGGTAACATGAGGAAGATACTGATCAGGGACAGTCTGGAGGAACCCAGGGCAATTGCTCTTAATCCGCTTGATGGGTAATTTTTTCACTGCTTTTTTTAGAAAATCTTAAGTTTCTTAAGTGAAATGTATGGAAATACGAAATAATTGAACGTGATGCTTGACTGTGGTCTTTACCAATTACATTCAAAAATAACGCAGCTGTTTTAATTTAACGTTTTCCATTTTCAAACTTATATTAAGGTCTATGCAATTTTGGTATCAGGCTTTAAAAAGCAGCCGTGAAAATATAAGGCCTCTTAATAAAAAGTTACTTCACTATGTAAGGCACAAAGCGTAAAATAGAAATACTATATAACATTAGTATGGAGTTACAAGGTTTCACTTTTAATTACTATATAAATTACATGAGTAATTTTGCCAGCTAAACTAAGACTTTGGGATCAACCAGATTTGAAGATTTGCGCGGTCTAGCACCCTGAGCATGCAGCAAAATTTATATTTTACCAATAAATTTAAATCGAAAGGTTTACGTAAGTTAAGACATTTTGTACAGAAGAGCTGTGTTCTATAGAAATGATTGCACGTGGTGTATTTATTGCCATGAATTATATTACTATCTAGTAATAGCTCTAAAAGATATTGTCGACTCATAACATTTCAGCGTAATACGGTTAATATCATTTGACATGATTTTGATTTATTTTTAATGTTAAACTTCTAAAACAAGCCAGTAGTTATCATAATGAAAACTTCTGTCATCAAGTGCCCAAACATTTTAATACAAAAGGCATTGAACTAATAAACCGTTTAAAAAAGCAATTTACAATACTCAGCTACTTTGATTCAATGTTAGCCACGAGTCGTATTTAATTACAATTCGAATAATATTTTACTTCGTGTCTTAGGTATATAAAAATAAATCTAAATTTTAAAATTTTCTTGATTTTTTCAAGAGTACGAATGTATATAACATGTGGTGAATTTATACATATTACGGAAATTTACTCGCACAGATTAAATTAAATTAATTAATTAAAATTGTCTTAAAACTAAATAGAAAAATCTTGAAAGAAATTTAAAGCCTTTCTGCCGTATCCAATACATAACTACAAGAAATAACTCAGTAACAAATAAGGATATAATATAGTAGTACATTTTAAAATCATTCATTTAATTACAATCAATATTATAATAATTTATTTCATTTCGTACCATAGAACTAGTCAAAACAAATATATTACAACATTTTAAAGCTTTTTCGTGCGATTTTCATCCATGAGGCTATAGGTTGGATCTTCACCAATAGACTTTCTGTCATTGTGGGCATGTAACACTCGCTCATACGTTGAAGGCAGACATTGACAACCGGCATGTCTCAAATCCAAAAATCTACTCGTGTCAGGCAAAAGTGGATACCCCTACTTGTATAAAAAAATAAAATTATTGAAGGAACGGATGCAATCTGAGGCCACAATCCTTATATATTATATAATATTATATAGGGTTGTAGCGCCACTAGATTATTTTAATTAATTATGATTATTTTCACAATCTATATACATAGTTATAATAATAACAATATATATTATAAAATAACTATTAAAAATCGAAATTATTTATCCTTCAAAATAACATTATAACTCTTATATGCTTATTATTTAAATTAATGGTGACGTTATCTTGATAATTAAAAGATAACTGTTATCTCAATTGTAATTAAAACTCACTGACAAAAACTAGGGCACTGACGTCAGATACAGACGTCAAGCTGGAAATTATCACAATTAATGGCTTTATACGCTGCAATTCAATTTAATATTATTAAAAAGTTTTGTTGATTAAATTATGAGAGATGTTAAATGTATAGTGTCCTAATACTTAGTGACCCAAATTGAAAAAGATGGCGGCAGCTACCGCATGTACCATTGAGTAAGAAGGGACGCATCCCTGCAAGCATTTTACCCGACCTCCCCCAGCTTGAAGTCGTGTATAGTGTTAGTTATTTCGACTATCTATTTGCGTGTTGTTCCCACGTGAATATAAGTGCGTGCTCCTATTTCACCATGCCTCCTGCTGATATATCACAAATCTTTGTTTTTAATTTATTTTATTATTATCTATTACTTAAGATGTCATGTGGCACATGGTGTAATGGTTGCAGCTCCTTAGAAACATTGTGTAAAACAAAATCAAAATCTTCTCTTCCGTTCTACGCCCATGATTTGAAAACTGGCCGTAAATGTAAAATTAGAAGCATTTCATATACATATAGTATTTCTTTTTTGACGTTCATAAGTCTTTGTCATTGTGTTACCTATACTATATGAATAAACGATTTTTGACTTTGACTTTGCTTTATAAAACACGGTGAATTGGTTGCTGTGCCTCCACATCATTCGTGGCCTTAGAGGACCGTGATTTCAACGTCTGATCGCGTGGCAGGATGCGGACAAGGCTTACCGTCTCCTGCCTCGGGCGATAGCTGGTGGCGCCGTAGGGTTTTAGTGGGTATGCACAGCAGCGAGTCCCACATAACCCTCCACTATGAGGCGACCGTGCCGCGGGAGGGTATGCGTAACGCATTTACGCACGAAAAAAATGTACTATAGAGTGTTTAGAGTTGTTCGGATTTTGCGTTATCGGATGTCAAATAATTCGATGGAGCCGGCTGCACGCACGAAAAAACATGACGCATGCGGCGTTACCTTGCTCTGAGGCGTTCCATTTAAGACTTGAAGTGCAAGCGAGAGCGCGCAACGAGCGACAAAGAGGCACAATCGGCCTCCGTGTTCGGCAGCGTTCGTTCGTTTTTTATCTTTTGAAAAATGCAACCATTCCATCAGTATTTTCTTATGACGTTGTCACGTTCAACTATCGTCAGTAAACCGACTTTACAGACAAACGATTTTTTTAGTTAAAGCCACAATTATAGCCGGAGCCTTGAATAATCGCTAATATTTTATGCAAGTTAAATCATGACAATGAACTATAAAGGAATTAACGTAGCAAAGGTCGAAACCACCAAATGAGAACCATTATTCTAAATTGCTACTATTATGATAATCATGTTTTTGTACGATAAGGGATTTGAGTGATTGCGATCATAAATAAAATGATAATATGCAATAAATTGCGCAAATACCTGTATAAAAGATATTGATAATTATCACCTGTTTAAATAAAATAACTAGAACTTTGTCGTTTGAATAAAAATACTTTAAAATAATTGTTATTTTTTTATTTACATCGGTGCGAAGTCAACCATTAAGATTGAAATAATTTTACCATAAATCCAAAAACGTATGCTTTAAGGTGCATTTTGTAATTTGTATATAAAGTCACAATTTTGTCTTGAGCCATATTTTGTATGAAAAAATTGGTTTGACAGCTCTTGAAACGAACTAAAACAAAAATAAGTTTTTTTAACTAACTTATCTAGCATTAAATTTCCACTACAGTAAGATATTTAGACAATTAGCGACAATTTAATATACGACTCTGAGTACAACTTCATACAGACATTTCGATGATTTTTTTTTACTAAAACTTAACTAGCATATTAAGCATACTACGACCGAAATAACAATGATGGTACACAGGTTCTAGCTATTTATGAATATGACGCTAAACGTTTATTACTATTGTCGATTTAAGTCATTCTAATGGCTACGCACTAAATATCATTTATTACAGATGGATGTACTGGACCGACTGGGGCCAAACACCAAAAATCGAGCGAGCTGGTATGGATGGATCTCATAGGCAGACAATTGTGTCATATGACGTGAAATGGCCGAATGGATTGACACTCGACTTGGTTCGCAAACGTGTTTATTGGGTAAGTCAAATTTCGTGCGTACTCTTTCCATCACAGCGTACAAACAATTTGACAGAAAGAGAGACTGTAATTAAAACAGCTCAAACAAATAGTTCCATAAAGGTTTTCACGAGTACTACACATTAACTTAATGATATTTATGTATTTGCAAGAATATAGTGTTGATGTATATAGATTTTCCTCGCGTCTACCAGTCATAATGGCGTGCAAATTTGTCTTACATTTGGTAGTTTTAACTTTGCTTTATTGACGACATAACTACTAAATTATAAAAATAAGTGTTTGCCTCGAAGAGATCGCTCGAAAGCGATAAAGCCGCCAGTTGCTCTCCTTTTCATTTAATTATGTCAATTTTAATATGTTATTGCAACGAAGTATTAATAAATAAATAAATAATAAATTTAGAAATGGTTCTACATATTATAGTACTGTAGTGTATGAGGGTAATATTCAGATTCAGAAATCACTCTTACTAACTTTCTGCTCACCTGTCCGAAGTTTTAATCACGCATTGACGTCATTATTTTTAAACAAAATATTTAATATCATTATTATCTAGAAAGAAAAACTACCATTAATAAAGTTATCAATTTTAATTACTTCCTGTTTACGGTTAATTATAATTGTATGTGCTACACATTAGAATAATATAGGGTTCTTATCTGAAAAAGTTTTGATAATTATAATCCAATGCAAATCAAATAATAAACACTGTTAGATAGAAGTTTCAGGAGTTTTTTTTTTGAGTTTACTGTGATGAAGATTGTAAAAACATATTTTTTAGGTTGACGCAAAACTGAATACAATATCATCATGCAACTACGACGGCTCTGCCCGTAGAGTTATCTTATACTCGACCGATGTTCTGCGTCACCCGTTCTCCATCACAACCTTCGAGGACTGGGTTTATTGGACCGACTGGGACAAGACAGCAGTCTACCGGGCGAACAAGTTCAATGGAAAGGATATTGAAGCCGTTACATCGACCCACACGGTGGGTATTTATTAAATATTCTATGATAAGATGCGGGTAGGTGTTGTTTATTGTTTAAAATAAATACACGTATTAAGCTTAATTAAAAATAAATAAGCGCCTATGTGTCATAAAGATTATTTTGAAATCTTACAAGATAAAAATGTCATTTTTATAGTTAAACGAATTCAAAAATATTAGATTCAAATAATATAATATTAATAATATCTTCCTACTTGAATCGGTATGTAAGTATGTTGTTATAAAATATTCTCGTATTACGTATTAAAACTATGAGGTAGCTTCTAGCATTTATATTTTAACTATCTGCCCCCGCGTACTTCGTTTCGCCTTAGTATGATACTACATAGCTACATACCAACATATGGAACATGTTTCATAGAGAATGTTCGCTTTGCTTTTACGGAATAAAAACCTAACTACTAAAATTTTAAATTTTTTTATATCTTCCAATTTTCCTCTCCTCAAAACTTCAGAGTTCAGGGAATAAATAAAAATTACTCAAATTGGTCCAGCCGCGTTCAAGGCAAGCTTAGCAACATATTGCGATTCAATTTTATTTATATAGATGGGTAATAAAACTTGTACGCAAAATAATTTACACGTGTAAAAGATTTAAATTTATAATAGAATATTATTTGCAATAATATTTCAAATAACAATCATTTTAATTTCGTTTTCAACTGAGCACAAATTACAAGGTAAATTTGCCATGGCCGTTAATTTTTATGTTTATTTAAATATGAAATTCATTGGTTAGTTATTATTATTATTTAAATAAGTAGGTAGGTATATCTTTAAATTTATATTTTTAGTTCTTGATAAATTGATTTTAGTAGTGAGACCGACCGCCTATTTACATCATGCCTTCCTTTAGTTTACTTTTATATTTTCTAATTTTTTATTATATTTTTAGTATTTTCTATGCTTAATATTTATATTCAATACGAAGTATTGCTTGTTTAATTTGATTTCCTAATTAACAAACAGTAAAAATAAAATATGTTTGGTTAATAAAATATTACATTTTAATTATATTATTAAGATTGATACTTGAAGTGTTTTCTCGCACATTTATTGTGCATTAAAAGTTATCAATTTTAATAAACATTCAATTAACATTAAGGTTAAAGATCGAACGGATTCAACATATATTCATAACTTTTACTTGTTATTATTTACTATAGTCATAATGATTTTAGAGACACGTGACATATCGTATAATATCCTTAATACTGGAATATCCCTTTGCATTCCGGTAAGATTGGAATGTATAACACCCTCCAAATTACCTTATACGTCAAATATTAACTTCCGTCTTCATTGACGTGAACCAGAAACGAGACGTAAAATTAATTATTGGAGGCCCTCACGTCAGAGAATTTGTTTTGAAAGAATATCTATAACGAATATTTAATTTGAACAAAATAGTTTTTTTATTGACTACGCGCAGTCATAAATCTGTCTAGCATTAACTATTTAAATATTTCCTTAATTTATATATTTTTTTTAATTGTCTCTATGTATGATGTATGATCAAAATATTATCTTTGGCTGATTATCATGAGATATATGGATGAAAATATCTTAATTCATTTTAACAGCTCCAAAACCCAATGGTTATCCATGTGTACCATCCGTATCGGCAACCGGATGGAGTCAACCACTGTGCGGCCGTCAACGGACATTGCTCTCATCTGTGCCTCCCCGCGCCCCGGATAGGGCCTAACTCCCCAAAAGTCTCCTGCGCCTGTCCCACAGGACTGCGTCTGCTACCGGACAATCAGATGTGTGTTGAAGACAGTAAGTATTCCGTTTCTTGCGTATATCGCGAATTTTTTACTCTAAATATATTGCAAGTTTACGCTTCATCGATTTTGTTGCCTGAAAATAACTAAATTAAGCTTTTAGTTGGTTGCTGAAAGCAAAAAAAAGAAAACGTGTATGTACTTATGGACACGCGTTAGAAGTTATACTTCTTTGGCGTAATAATTTTCTTTGGGACGGACGGGAGGGAGGTTTCCCTATTTGAATTGCATTTTTCTTGTCCATTTTAATAGTTACATCCAATTTACTAATCATGATATTTTACAATAATCACTATGTTTTAATCATATTGGAACGAGTTTTCTCGTATAGAAATCATTATTTTGGTTTAAATAAACACGACTCTGAAAAACACTACGCCATGACAGACAATGCAACCTTTGAATAGATATTCAGGCTGTCGGTTTTTTGTGACGGTATGCGCGTGCATCGTAAAAATTTACTCTCCTCATTTTTCCCTAACGCTAAAAGAAGTATAACTTCAAATAATCGGCTACAATTAAAGAGTACACGTGTTAGTGTTATAAGAATTTCTGTTCCAAGAAAAGGAAACAAACAAACTACAAAAATGTCGTATATCGAATGTTTGATTTATTGAAACCATGATACTACTAAGAAACCATATTATTTTATCAGTTCAACCACAACCACATCTTGTGGCCGAGTATAGTGTTACCTTTTTCGAAACCAAACCTACAGAGCCATCAAGCTTACCATGTAAATTCAATAGCAATTTCAATAGTGGGCTGACATGGGCGCAACAAACCATAACATACAGAGACAGATAATATTGCATCAAAATCTGTGTTAAGTTTGCTAAACTCATGTAAGTTGTCTCAGTGTGCAAGCAAGTGTGGGTAACGAGAGACTGGAATAAATAAAACAATATGGTTTTCGTTTCAGTTTGATTACAAATCCTAAATGTTTTTCCACTATAGAGCTCGAGACAGAGATCAAATGGCGGTTGCATATCTTCGAGAATGTTCTTTAGGTCGTTGATACACTAACAGGAATGATCAATTGAATGTGGTTAATAAAAAGGGCATTAATAATTCGTCAATGGCATGCTTTAAGTGATTGGTTGAAAACCAATTGAAAGTCGAACGTAGGCGACGAGCGTGTGCGTAATTATTTAATTATCTGGTCATTGTGGCCAATTGCTTGTCTCGCCAGTATAAAAAACCTAGTTTTAATATTCGTCGACATGTAAAAGCTTTTTGTTACATATAAAATCCTACACCAAAGAAAGAGGAAGATATCGGACATTTTTAATACGTATAACCACTAGATACAGACGTAGAAAGTATACATATTTTAACTGTAGGAATCGGGTGTTTACCAGTACAAAACGGACGGTTTGAATTTATAATGTGTTTTTTACGTTACCTTGAACGAATAAAGAAATAAATACTGATAGTTAAAGAAGAAAAATAAATGCTGCAATACAGCGAGGTAAAACTGCCAGCATTAAAGGTACACTGACACAGGAACCAAACTTTTAAATTTATTTTAGTTATCTATTCATAAATTTTTACATATTATTACAACTATGTAGTTTAAGAACATTGTAAGCAATCGGTGAAACGAAAGGTCATCAGACGAAATAATGATACTTACTACTACATATATATATATATATTTTTGTTGATAGACATACTTTCAACAATTATAAGGTGTAACTGTTGTAATTTATAGCTTTTGTGTTTTTCCATGTATTCGTTGTATGAGTAAGTTAATTAGAAACGTCGGTAAACATTAAATTATATAAATATTCCTACCATCCATGCTGCGCAAAATGTGGATTGACATATAAAGGAAAGGAAACCACTTAAGGAGATCTGTGTGACATATGCGTTTGTGGAATTTAAATTAGCAATACTGTATACTATGTCTGTTTATGAAATTTTATCTCAGGGATATTCGAATTGAAAATATGGAATCTTTTCTGTTGGCCTTGTGAATGTGCATTGATGTGCATGGATTTTTCTTTTGCGCACTAAACAGTCGCTCGTATCGTGAAGTAAATCGGCGAGGAAACAGGCTTAAGAGACCAAAAACGTAGCGTCACTGGTTTCTTTATCGAAGCTCCTTCTTTTTCTATCAAGACAGCTATAATAATTGGATATATAATGCTCAGAAACAATATTCGGTAACGAGCTACCTAATTTGTTTAGAGATTGGAGATTTTTCTTTCAAGAGTATGGATGAGCAAATATGGAGTCGATATACAGAGAGGAGTCATCGAAATATTATATTTCGAAAAAAATGAGTTTAGATGGGCCTTTGTGCAAACTCACGTAGGAATTATTAAGAATTTAATGACTCCTCACGCTAAGGCACGTTTGCGGTGCCTTCCAACGATATTGATATATTTCGTGATGCGATGCAATTTTACACAAAATCCAAGATGAGGTTTTAGTACTTCTGAAGCTTGGTAATGTTACCCAGCAGCACCGTAGTATATGGCCCAAACACACTCATGAAAATCATAGGTCATACTTAGATGGAAACAGCCTATGAGTAATACTTCACGGACAAAAATATTTAGTTCTAAGGCTTGCGTCATTACATTTGCATACTCTGATGGTCTTGTAAAATTCAATCCGTGGTTACTCATGCGCAACTCAAAACGTGACAAATTTGTGGGCGATTTCATTGGGCAATGTTAAAGATCCATAGTTGTTTTGCTCATAATATTAAGGATGTTAATAAAATAATATTGCGAGCAATGCGAGACGACGCAATGGCTTAGTTTAGAACGAAACATATTTAAATTTTTATTTCAAACAGTAAAGGATGATTCACGGTACACCGTGTTGCGACCGGGCCGGGCCTCGGCCGGGACACGGCCACCGTGCGCCGTCCTGGACAGTGATTCATGTTACACCGGGCTGTTTGGATGTAAGCACGCACGTGCTTGCACCACTATATCTGTTTTTGTCAGCTAGTGATTTCATCTGTCGATAGACTTGACGCTTAAGTAATTATGCAATTTTCACAATTTGAATTGGCAGCTATAGCAATTGCCATCGATGACGAAGTATTAGAAAAACGAAGCGAAAGTACTAAAAGAAGATGGGGTGTACTTCCAATCCAATCCTAGCGAAAGCGAGTAGCAGAAGGGGAATTTTCTTTACTTTACAAAGAATTAATAGAAGACGAGAGCAAGTTTTATGGTTATTTTAGAATATCTAAAGAATGCTTTACTTACTTACTTGAAAAATTAAAACCAGATCTAACCAAAAAATTACAAGATTTCAAAAGCCATATTTATCGTACATAGAATAAATTCAACCTCACTAAGATTTGACGTTGACTGCTCTGCGGGTGCCCGGGCGCCTACGTTCATGTTACGACGTGTCGGGGCCGGACCGTGCCGGAGCCGGGAAACAATACCCACCGACATTACAACGCCGTGCCCCGGCCGAGTCCCGGCGGCGCACGGTAAGGGCACGGCCGAGCCACGGTCAGGCATGAATTACTTCATACAAAAGTATATCATTAATGTTAGGCCGTGCCCCGGCCGGGGCACGGCCCGGTCGAGACACGGTGTAGCGTGAATCAGCATTTACTCTTCATTTTTTAATTTTATTTAATTAATACAGTAGGTTAAAAAAATGCGTGTCTTTTATACAAATGTTCATAAATACGTTTTTACTTTTTATTGACTCGGAATCTATTTGTGGAACATAAACAAATATAACGTAAATAAAATTTAGGTACTCTATACGTACGGTCTCTAGTACGTATTGAATAAAAAATGACGCAATCTTTAAAATACAAAAACATGTTTATTAATTTTTCTGGCGACACGTAATCCACCACGACACATGACGCCGATCGTACGATGGTCTCGTATGTCATTTACGGAAAATCACATTATCAATGAACAGTAGGTATATAAGATACTATACGTAGGTATGCTTACAATCTGTAAGTTCCCACATAATCGGCTCTTATCAAATTACTACTAATACAATTGTAAATAACTCTTGATTACTCATTGTTTCGTTGAAAACTTTATATAATTAAAGGTATTTAAATTGAGGAAGCTATAAGAAAACATTGCACTATTGAACAATTATTATATTTTGAAGTGATATTTACGAACAAATGTATAAAGTAACTTTACGACGGTAACTATTTTATTAAATTATACTAGTTTTTGCCAAAACTCCAACTTGGGACTTATGTGAATTAGGAAATTTATTAAACTCAATTATTATTTTATTTAGTACCCAAATAAATGTCAACTTAATTTATTTTTATATATTTATCTTGTGGGGATTACATTAATTTTCTTGTTAGTGTAGTTATGGTTGACAAATTTTTACAAGTCACAGGCACACGACACGGCCAAATTCGACCAATAGGGAACGTTTATTTTGAGTAAGGTGATGGTTAGGTGACGTCACGTCAGATCACGCCACCTTTCGGTTAACCAATCCTTGCGCGATCCGACTCGGCACACTTGCACATATTTTTACGTGCAGTCGACGTCATGTGTTCTTGCAATTTCGGAAGTCTTAGATTGAATTTATTGTTAGTTGTAAAAAGCTTCAACAATTACATATAAAGATATAAGTCGTATTTAATAATAATCTTGTATTTGACGTATACGGCTAAATAAACCAGTAAATTAATGTAAACCACATTAATATTTTTTTCTTAATATTAAACATCTTACCGGAAAAGGAATAAATTAAAACAATAGGTTGCGTGGAAGCTGGATCGAGTTCGGCATAGTTTTATTTAATGACAGTAAACGGCATGTAGCGTGGCGCTACGTCATAACGTCATAGACACGTTTAGTATCCCGCAGCGGCTCTGAATAGTTCCATCTCGTTCCTTCACGTTCAAATTAAAGTGCGATCTCACTCGTGTTTCTGACATTTCTAATTTCAATTTTCATTTCATTTTAGCTCAGGCTATTACTTGGATGTGTCGTCTTAACGCGGCTTCACCTTGTATTAAACGCCGGTAGTGAATAACAAACTGTGATAATTTACCTTTAATATTTCAAACCAGTATTATTGATAACTTCATCAATTAACCAAATTAAGCGTTTCATAAGGTTTTTATGTGATAAAATCTACAGATGCAATAAAACCCGATGTGGAGGTGCAAAATTCGTCTAGTGGTTTTGAAAAGATTTTAGAGGAAAATCCTGTTACCAGTGAGTATTTATCAACCCCTTGAAGTTCTTCAATCGACGTCCTTTAATTACTACTCTACTTGATTGGGTTAACGATTAAACTCGAAGCACTGCCGTTAAGCGAATAATGCATACCTATGAAGTTATGCAATTTCTCGACGTCGACGAGTTCGCGAAATAAATTTGACTATGTGCTTCAAGTTTAGTCCTTGGAATGCCTCGGTTAGTAATTGGTGAAATCGAAAATCATAACAGATAAGATAGTATATTATAAATTTGGGTATAAGGCGATTCTGTTACAGTATCCATTCATTGTTTACTAACGCTGTCCATAGTGAATGTTAGCAATTTTGAATATTATCTGTGTGTCTTCAATGTGGGTTGCTTGACTGATTTTCAGGGCATGCAAAGCATCTTGTATACAAACTGATGAATAGTGTTTCAAAGTGAGATAACACCTGGAGTATTTCTTCACATATGGTGAATATAAAAAGGGAAGGGCTTAACCTTCTCTTGAAGTTGGGGCGAGCAATTGTGGATTCTGAGGAAAGCACAGAGCCACCTGAAGAAGTCACTTTATCACCTGAAACTATTGAAGCAGAGCCAATGAAGGCATACTGGGAAAGTGATAAGGCTGACTACAATAAAAAAGACCAAAGATTTATAGACTTGTTCCTAAAAGACGTGTCCTTAGACAGGATACCTGATGCCACAGAGAAACCAGTCAAAGAATCTCGTTATAGTTATGAAACATTAAGTCTAGTTTATTTACCAGAGGCCTTGAAAAACTTTAATTCTCAGGGTAATGTATTAATATTTTTAAATTCAAATGTTAAATATAGAAGACACACAGATTTATATACTGGGTGCATGTGTGGAAACTTTGCTTTATGTGAAAACATTGTGATTAACTTTTCCATTCACATGGCTTCTTGGGAATTCTTTCCATTAGGGATGTCATTGTTCTTAATTATAAAATATAGCAATAAAAATTAGCTATTATATTATATTCAGCTTTTGATTAAGTTATTATCTTGATTTGACAATACAGAGGAAGTGGTCAACAATGTGTAATCACATTCTATTGTATAGGGTAAATTTTTGCAGGGAACTACTATCTACTGATCTTCCTGTTTCAGATTATTAAAGCTAAATAGATTGTACATTAATGGTTTTAAAGGTATATTTTAGTGTGACAATTAGAAGATATTTTGGTTAAGCTCATAGAACTTGGCAACAATTATTGACAATGGATGCAAATAGAACTACAGTTCATTATAAGCTGTTTAGTTATTTGTTATTTAAATTAAGTATTTGAAGAACATTTGCACATCAAATGGTTTTTATCACCTATGTAACATACCTACTTATTAGTTTTTTCTTGCTTTCTAATTATTTACTTACTTTATTTTTTGTTTCAAATATCATTAACCATGTGTGGTGAAGGTTTATTTTTTAATTGTATTATACCTATCTTGATCTCATTACAATTTTTTAAATTATATTTTTTGCCATAGTTGTTTTTACCTTAACATTTAAGTTGAAAAATAAAATGTAACTCGTTTATGAGTGTGATTATGTATTTTTATTGAGATCAAGAAGGTTTAATGTTTTTGTTTATCAATGTTTTGTTTTTGTTTTCCAGGTGTACCAGAAACTCCTAAGTCTGGTAGTGGAATCTCAACAAGCGGCCGCGATGCTGGCGTGGTTGCTGGCATTGTAGTTGCTGTTATTACTGGAATCATCATTATTGCTGCTTTGGTAAGTGCCATCAATATTTTTAATCAATATTCAGGTATTGCAGCAAATGACATTGACATTTTAATACGAATATTAAGAGACAATGAAATTTGCAAGTTAATTAAACCCAAAAACATCAATTAATGTTGACTATTTTTATTTCGGAATTCTTATATTTTAAAGTCCTGGCATTTCATAGGAAATGTTTGGCAGTCCCTGTCCTTGGTTTGGCTTATATAATTTATTATTAAGCTCAAGTTATATAGATGATAAAAGATGATTGCTCGAATGCCGGCTCTAGACTGTAACGTTACAAAAATAGCGTTGCGAAAGTTGTCACTAGGCATATACTTGCCATTCGAGGTTGGCAACCAGTATATTTTACCATTTTAATTCAGTATATGTTTTTTTTAATACAATTTTATTATTATACAATGACGAGTCGTCTAGCTTAAATGTAAGCAAGACATTTACGATCGCGTAAATGTTCTGTTTTTGCCAGCTTTTCTTGACAAATATACTTCTCTGTCTTCCTCTGGCAATCCTTTTTACTTATAATACCTTCCAAACTTATAATTCCTTACACTTATCTGATATAACATGTTAATTGTACATTAAAGTGTTTGAAATGACGTAGTATTTCAAAGCTGTAAGTACTTTCACAGAAAGTTCTAGATCTTTGACGTTTTTATATTCCAAAATCGTTCATCCTTGAACGTACACGTAATAACGTACCTATTGAGGTCATTACCAAACAATAGATGAATAATTGCTTGTAATTTGTGTTTGCTCTCAAATTTGAATTGTATCTTACTTGTTTATATCTAGTTGCCGATGGTAAGAAAGATTTTTTAAATATAAATGGTAAACGGCAAACGATTTGCGTTTCTAATTTTTTTCTTTGTAAGATTCTGCTTTCATTAAGTTATTGACCTTTTCCATATTATCTATCATTCCAATTTTTTAAATATTTACCCAGATATAATAAAACATACATCTGGTACTAGCCCACTGTCCGATAAAAAAAACATTAAATGTGACCTAATTTAAAAAGTTTCCATATCAACAGTAGATCAAAAATGATTAATTAATGTGTTCTTTGATATAATATGACAGTTTTAATTCCGACGTCTTGATTAATTATCAACAATCAATCATTATACTTCAAATGTATTTATAATGATTTGTTTACTTACGTTTTTTGTGCTATCAACACTTCCTTAATTATAATAATTTTAACTTTAATAATTAAAGTAATTTCACTTGATTTAATTACATTCTTATCATTTTTTAAAATTTTATACACTTCGTGTGTACTCGTATATTGCGCATTAAAATTATTACTCATTTAAATATCTTTATAGCTTTTATTATAAGATAATATTTTAACTGATAAAACATATCAGTATTAATATTACCCTGTATACCCTGTAATACGAATAGTAATATGTCTAATATGAATAAAACTCACTTTTGGTAAAGTCTAGAATCATTCGTGAATAATGATATATGATAAATGAGATATTATATTGGAAAAAAGCAAAAGGTTTAGATATAATATTATTATTTTTTTTACCAAAAAAGGTGAAGGTGATTCGATGCGTTTTTTTTATTGCAAGGTTATATAACAAACAAAATATTAACTTCATCTTTTATCTGTTTTCCAGATCGCTGTTGTAATGTACAGGCATTACGTTCATCGCAACGTGACTTCCATGAACTTCGATAATCCTGTATATCGTAAGACAACTGAGAATCAATTCGCACTAGAGCAGAATGGATATGCCCCCGGCAGCAAACTATACCCGAGTACGGTGGGCGAAGAGGTAAGAGCTCTCACTGCTATGGAGTGCACACTCAACATACAAAATAGCTTAAGATAAACCATAAGCCATATTAGAATTTTTTAATAACACCTGTCTCCTAAATTTTACTTCCTCTTTATAGTCGAAATTTAGGACGGCAATAAAGTTTCTATTTATTTTACTGTAGTGTTGACAACTTTTCTGACTATTATTTTGGCCGACTCAATGGTGCCACGGTCAGATAAGCTTGTGGCACGTGGTCTTTGGTATTGTACGATGAGAAAAACCCCTAATGAAATCTTTGTAAATATTAAGGACATTTTAAAGTTTGTGTATTTAGTATTAGAACAATTTAAGAAATCTATAGAAAAAACTTAGTATAAGGGCGATGTGTTGTGCCAACATTTTTACCGCATCAGTATTAAAATATAGTTGCCAAATGTAGTTGTAAATAGCTATGTGATAGGCTAATTGTTTTTTAACTGCCTATCTGTAGATGTAACTGCCAAATTTATTTTTCACGCGTTTCATTGCGAGGCCTAATACTGGTAAGTTTAGTCGCTGTAGAATATAATTTTAATATCTTTTTCGCTTAGTGGACATCAAATGTTGACATATTAACAGTATTTATTATAAGCTGTAGATATAGTAACAAAATGTTTGCCTTATAACCATTTACATGACATATTTTCTCTATCTATCTATCTGCAATTACACCTAGTATTGTGTATTTTAAATTTATCAGTGTGTTGTCTGGTTTCTTCGTTAGTACCTCATAAATACCCAAATATTCAAATCAACGTTGGCTACTGGTTAAGCATGCGGCTCTCAACTTATGTCTAAGTTTCGAACTCGGCTGCGAACCAATAGATTCTTTGTTCTTAGTGCGCAATTTTCTGGTACAGCAAAAGTGCACTAATCACGTACGTAATAAAAATGTCCAAATCCAGAAAGTGCAGTTCGCATTATTAATATTTCTCAAGTAATAAATGTGAATACTTATTTGTTTTATTCTTTCCAGGCCCAAGAACCGCTCAACTCTCCCGGCACAAATGAGTTCGTATAGCGTCCGTACTGGCAGCCAATATCTTAGTATATCGTTAGATGTGAAAAGAAAAAAACGGACGCGTTATATAGTGCAACCAGTGAATAGTGAATAGTGCGTGAACAAAGTTCTCTGAGGAAAATTATCGTAGGGAATTGGGAAAGTGGTTGCTATCGTTATATTAGAGTAATTTATTGCGTATTAATGAATTGTGCGTTTCATTGTCATCCATTATTATAAATGTGATAATTTTAACCGCCTCTGGGAAATTATTTGATGACATTTTTGTGGTTTATTTAATCCCAGGTATGTTTTTGATATTTTGTTTGATTAGAGAAAATATTTGCGCTCAATTCATCATGACATTACAATACATTAATATGTAGTGAAATTCGAAAAGCATATTTATATATTTTATCGATGGTTCGAATCTTAATGTATTTAATTTATAGAATGTACTTAGATGGTTATAATTTTATATCTTGTGCAGCTTTATACAGCTTATTTAAATTTTTTATAATCATTTAATTTATTACAAGGAATTGTTTACTACAGAGATATATTGTATATAATTATTTGATGGTTTGGTGATGTAAACAAATGTTTCGGCAGCAAATTCATATCACAATTCTGTTACTAAAGTGAAATAGTTTTAAGAAAAAAATTATTTGTTTACATTACCATTTTACCAGAGATTATGTAAAAGGCATAGATAATATAATGTGCCAATCCTAATAAAACCAAATGTTTTATATCTATTGAGCTTGCTTTCTATTTTCAAATTTTACCTATAAGTAGATTGTTTATTTAAATCGAAATTTTCTTATATCTTTCTAGAAAATTCCTGCCAAACCTCTTAGTTATTGTAACTATTAATGTAATTTAATTACATGGAAATCTTGCACATTTCGTATTATACGCCTAGCTCAATAAGTGTGGTCACTAAAATATGTAAATAATACCAATAAATATGTAAAATGTGTTAAAAGTTGATTTTATTTTACCTGTATTTTATGTCAAAAACTCAGTAGTTCTCGGAAGTCTTCTTTTTTAGTAACCATAATTTAAAAAAATATGACAGCCATAAGAACAATTTTAATAATTACTTCCACAAATAAAAGCCATAAAAATAATAATTACTTCTTATGACCATAAAGCTAGGTTGATCAGCCAAGCTTCCAATAGATTGTTATTTATGTTTAATAATCAACGACACGAATCAGGCTGATCATCTACACGCTTAAAAAATCAACAAACTGACAGAACTGATTTGGGGACTGATACCGACATGCACTGCATAATTAGGAATAAAATCTAACACGCAATATATAATTCGTTTTAAGCGTCGCTTATATCCTTAGGGCCATAAAAGGTTGCAGCGCCGTTGGTATGTATGTGAGTAACTTTACGGATAAAATTATAATGCAACAAAGAAAATTTAAATGCACTAAATAGAACAAAATAGCTCTAAAAGCTAATTTAGAAATAGCGACATCTAGTAGAGCACTACGTAACTACGAACCGATAATAACTGAAATGTTAGAGCCAGAGAAATTTCAGTTAGGTTGACAAATTATATCGGTAAATTTAATTTCTTTGGTACAGTTAGCGACATCTTGTAGCACTTATGAAATAAATGTCAGTACGCTAAGCTGACGTTGTTATTTGTTTGAACTCTAGATGACTCTGTGGTGAGCCGAAAAAATATATTTACTAAAATATTTAAGAAGTATCTTTAAAGAATAAGTCAGGTATCTTTGGATTAATTTATTAAAATATTAGGAACTCAAAGATTTGTAAAACTATTATAGACAGGACTTTATTTTCCACGTAATACAGATAAGATTAACGATACGATTTAACAGGTTCTATCAAATTAATTTAATTTATGTGTTCATGATAAGGATTTTCCAAAGAGAGACGTGTCGGGAGATTTCAGTCGATTTTATTAAATTTTGAGACAATCACCTCTCTCTTCATTATCACGCATGCATATTGTGTTTATTTCTTAAGAAATAAATGTACAACTTAGGTATGTGTAAGTACCTCGTAATTTGCTTAACCAAATAATAATACTATAATTCTAAAGTACAATTACAAATCCAATAAATATGCAAAGCTACCAGAACTAAATTATCACAAAAACAATTGAACCAAGAAATAGATTAGTGGAAAGAAACATACAAGATGAAAAAGTTAATATGGACTACCGCAAACGTGGCGGCCGTGGAAAAAAGATGGATCTTTGTGAATAATGTTCGGTCGCGAACTGTAGTAATGGACAGCACTAAATATTGCACCAAGGGAAAATAAATTACGCCACTTTTTCTCTCTCACAAAAAGTATTCTTCGTTCTCTCATTCAGTAGGTTTTGGAGCAGAAAAACTTTAATATGTTACGTAGACGGCCACTTGTGTAGGATGGAAACGGTCGAAGCCACTTATTGCAAAACCTTAGGTGTAATTTTTCAAAGTACATAATTGGTTACGAAAGTGTTTAATTGTACAATCATGTAACAACTCCGGGAAAATTAAGTAAAAATTAATACTGAAAAATGTTTTAATAGCATAATGAGGTGCTGCTAATGACAGTCAACACGATTTTTCATCATTAGACTTGTGACAACGATGGCTACCATATCGGAAAGTTTCAATATAAATTTTATCTGCCTAAGAATTTTTGGTGTGATATGGCCAGGCAAAAACTTAAGTATATACTTTAAATTCTATTCAGGCTTTTACATTTTCACAACATTAATAGTATATTACGTACTTCTCATATTAAACCTGTTCTATACGCCCAGAAATATCGAGTTATTGATTCGCGAAATATTATTCTGTTTTGCCGAAACATCGGCAGTCTCGAAGGCTGTCATGATTTTTCTTAACCAAAAACCTTTAGTGAGAGCTTTTCATATTCTCGACTGTGAACATTTCAAAGGCGAAGACGATAGAAGCAGAAAAATTGTAAGTCAATATATCGCCAAGTATAAAACTTATTGGAAATTTGTCGCGGTTTTGTCTCATATGTCGTATTTATGCAAAATCTTCATACAGATTGGCTATTGTTTCTATGGTCAAGTGGAATTGCCATTTTACAATTATTATTTTCTTCAAAAAGAGACTATTGATCGGTATTTTGTATTTTTGTGGCTATATCAGGCTTGCGGGATTTATGGACACATGTTATATAATATGAATGTAAATACATTAATAGCAGGATTATTTTTGATAGTCGTTGCCCAAGTAGAAATCCTTGACCATGAATTTAGGAGTTTAAAAGTTGATAATAGTAGCGAAGAAGTACAAGTTATAAAATTAAATAAATGTTTGAGACATTACGAAATCCTCTTACAGTAAGTATTGTAATATGATTTTTTAAATTAAATATTGTATAATAAATTGACTTGATTTATGTTATTAATTCTTGCTTAGGCAAACCTAGACATTATGGAAATATGACTTCTTTCCTTTATTAAAATATAAATGAAATTTTTATTATTGGTATACAATTTTCAAATATTTGGATTAAAACATAAATATAGCGAAACCTTCCTTTATTAGATTTAAATTTAATTATTTTTATTAATTATTAATAGTTAATGATGGTAATGATTTTAATCGCAATTCATTTGTTTCCATTAAATAGTTTACAAATTAAAACAGTCCCACTATTTTGTACCCACCGGAAAAATAACGGATTATTATTCACATTACTTTTTGTACAAATTAAACTAAAATGATGTGCAACGGTGATGTAGTATGGTCTCGAGTACGTGTACATAATACCAAAATTAATTAATCGTTTCAGATATTCAAATGAGGTTCAAGATATAACAAGCGTTACTATGTTTGTTCAGTTCACTGTGGCTTCAGGATCCATTTGTGCAATATTATGCAGCCTTTTATTGGTAGATTTATTTTCACAAAATCTTGTATACTCAATATTTATTTCATTAATAATTCTTTGTGTTAATAATCGTAGTTTTCATACATAGCAAGTGTCCAAGCGTTCAAACGTCAAATAAGAATTAACTTAGAATTACATTTTCTTGTTCCAAATCCAAATGTGAATTATGCCACAATTCGCAGTTATGAAGTGGAAAAGTTTTGAATTTTTCGGTAATATTATGATGTCACCAATTTGAGGCGGACAATTTATAAAACAAAATAATAAACCGGTAGACCGTGAGAAGTTTGATCGATATTTATATATTTTTTTCATTTTCAGCCTAAAACATTTGGTGAACTTATGTCATTATTACTTTTCATGTCTACTTATGCGTTTGTGGTGATTCTGGAGATTTTTATTCCTTCTTATCTTGGAACACAGCTCCGCCATAAAGTAAGTATCCGCAAATTTAATCATATACCCTATACGATACCATAATAACTAAAACTGCTAAATGTTTTAATATGATAATAACATTTGTAAACAGAATATTTAAATATTTCGTTTGTTAAAATCTAGTACTTTATAACTGGGTAGCTGTCTTAAACAAATAATTAAAAATTGTATAATTACACTGTAAATTAAGTATTCATTAATTATCTGTATAATTGTGCTCACCCTTCAATAAATAGTGACACATTGACTTAGTTAATACGGAAAAAATTACCCATTAAAATGCTAAATCACGATATAGAAGTTTCCTACGATTTAAGCATATAGTTGGGATCGTACAATAAAAAACAAGTGAAAGAGTAAAGGGACGACGCTGGCGCATTTATCTTAAACATTATTGTTAAATTATATTTGACGCTACAAGATATAACTGTATTTTATTATTGTTTTAATGTTTCTTCTAGAGTCAAAAGCTAGTCAACGCAGCTTACTGCTCGGAGTGGATAGCTAGATCAGAAAGCTTTAAGCGAAGCCTTAAGCTTTTCATGTTACGGGCCAACATTCCCATCCACTTCAGCGGATGTGGACTTTTTCCTTTAACCCTGGATACGTTTACTTCGGTATACTAAAACCTATTGATTTTTAACAAAACTTATTAAAACGACGAATTGATTCGTATACGACCATAGCATAATATTAACAATTTATTTTTTCAGATTATGAAAAGCGCATATTCATTTTTCACGTTAGTGAGAAATTTTCAGAATCACGAAAAATAGTTGACGATGTTATCTTGCAGCATATCTTCTTAATACGCACATAAGTTTTAGAAGTTATCAACATTTATTTTCTATAATTAATTAGGTTCAAGTCAAAATTTCTTATTTTGTCAATATTTGTTGTATTTAATTACGTTATTATCCGATATAAAGAAGGCATTTTAAAAGAAACACAACCATTATGTGACGTTAAAATCTTTAATGAACATCTGTTATTGATTAAATATTACAACAAATAATACATGACAAATTAAATATAATTTAATCTTTGTTACATTAATTTCATCGCTTAATGATACAATTGTGTTAATACATTGAATCATGTCAAAAATTAAAATCCTATGTTAAATATTATTTTAAAGCATATTGTTGCACTTGCTGCGTTTTACCAAATAAAGTATTCATTGTTCTCTCATTATCTAAATGTAAAATAATTTTTTGATATGTTATGTAGACCACCACTTAGGCAACGGACAAAGCTACTTATTACAAAGTCTTTGGTATAATTTGTCTGAATAATAATTGGATCATCAAAGTGTTTAATTTTATAATTACACGTGTCGTTACTCAAAAAAAACGTAACTATTTAATTAAACTAAGGTATTGTTAAGGAGAACTCCATGCTTCTTTATCATTAGACAACTAGCAAACATGGCTAGCATATCTGATACTTTCAATATAAATTTTATATGCTTAAAATTTTTTGGCGTTCCATGGCCGGGTAAAACTTCCAGCCTATACTATAAATACTACTCAGGCATTTATATATTGGTATCATTGATATTATATTATTTGCTTATCATCCTAAACCTGTTCTATACGCCTAGAAATATTGAATTATTGGTTCGTGAAGTGTTATTCTGTTTTTCGGAAACAGTTGCAGCTGCAAAGGTGGTAATGATTTTTCTCAAGCGAAAAACTATAGTGAGAGCTTTTTGTATCCTCAACTGTAAATTCTTCAAAGGCGAGGACGAAAGCCAACAGTTAGTCTCCAAATACATCGTTAAGTATAAAACATACTGGAAGTTTAATGCGATCATGTCAAACAGTGCATTTTTTGCAAAAATCTTCGTACATATCATTTCTTATATCGTCTACGGAAAAATTGAATTGCCTTTTTATAATTATTATTTCCTGGAAAAGAAGACTATATCTCGGTATTTTGCAATTCTATGGTTTTATCAGGCTTGGGGAATTTACGGACACATGATGTACAATATCAATATAGATTCATTAATAGCAGGACTGATCTTAAAAATAATAGCACAAATAAGAATTGTAGACCATGAACTAAGAAAGTTAAAGTCACATAGTGTCGAGGGAGATCAACTAGTAAAATTGAACAAGTGTTTGAGACATTACGATATGGTATTGCAGTAAGTATGATTTTTATTTTTGTAATATTATTTCTACGTGTATCACTTGAGATCTACATACATTCAAAATCTCATACAAAAGTTGAGAATTATGTAATTATAAATTGGTTTTAATGTTCAAATGTTTATTTCTCCAACAATTTAAGTATTTATTAAAAGTCTTTTTTAGATTCTCCAAAGAGGTGCAGAGTATCATTAGCGTAACTATGTTTATTCAGTTCAGCGTGGCTTCGGGATCTATTTGTGCAATCTTATGCAGCCTTATATTTGTAAATATTTTTTGTAATAAATAATTAATTTTTTGACATAAATACAAGGGTTATACGATGATATAACATACAACATATGTACAATTCTAAATTATAATACGCGTATCATATGTAACTAAGTTACTGTTTTTTTTTTAAATATAAAATGTCGTGATGTTAAGCGTCCTTTGCAGAGACTAAGAAACAAAAGAAATAATCAAACAATACTTTTTGTCTATATATAACGCGATCAGAAAATAGTTTTCATCATTCAAATTTGTAGCATAATAATCGTTCCATAAAAAGCAGAAAACTTAACCAATGGGTTCATTGATGGCTTTATTGGTAATTAATGTTCTCTTTCAAGGCCTTTTTAACGGTTTTCAATTTTTCAGACAAAAACGTTTGGTGCGCTCATGTCTATGCTACTTTATATGTCACCTTATGCATTTGTGATGATACTACAAATATTTGTACCAGCTTATCTAGGCACGCAACTGCGCTATAGAGTAAGTATAATCATTTAAATTATATTTGCTTAGTTACACAAAATATTCTTTAATACTAAGTTTATTATGAATTAGATATTTTAAATAAAGAGCAGTGTTTGGCTACAGCGTGCGACTCTCATCCCTTAGGTTGTAGGTTCGATCCCCGGCTGTGCACCAACTTTCTTTCAATGTGCGCATTTAACATTCACTCGAACGGCGAAGAAAAACATCGTGAGGAAACCGGACTGCCTTAGACCTAAAAAGTCGACGGCGTGTGTCAGGCAAAAGAGGCTGATCACCTACTTGCCTATTAGAATGAAAAATTATCATGAAACAGGTACAGAAATGTGAGGCCTAAAAAGGTTGTAGGCCATTGATTTATTTATTATAAATGAAAGAGATATTGTTAGTAAAGATGGGTCATAATATTGTGATACAGAATTATTTAAAAAAACATACCAACAATATTTTATATAAAATACTAGCTGACCGGGCAAACGTCGTTTTGCCATGTATATCATTTATAATAAAAAAATATGGGTTGATCGTAGAGGGGTGAAACAAGTAGGGGTTGTATGTATTTTTTAATGCTGTATCATAAAAAAATAGAAATTAAAAATTTTGTCTAAAAAATAAAAAATAAAATTTAGGGGTGGACTACCCCTAACATTTAGGGGGATGAAAAATAGATGTTGGCTGATTCTCATAGATACCGGATAAGCACAAAAAATTTCATCAAAATCGGTCGAGCCGTTTCGGAGGAGTATGGCAACGAAAACAGTGACACGAGAATTTTATATATTAGATGGTACACAAGAACAGAGTGTCTTCCCCTTATATAGTAATATGTGCTTTTAATGCGCTTGATTATAAGACCAATATCCGCAAAACTAATTCATAACATATCATAAAAAAAGAAAATTTAATGGGCGTTGCCTCCATAGCTTATCCGTAACGCGCATTGCATATAACTGATGACCGCATTTAAAATTAATTTACAATGCTTTGGAGGCCTTTGAAAAATTATTCGTATAATAAAATGTCTTAAATATTTTTAGCTATTGCATAGATTTTATCGCGGGCTTTGAGCGCGGCGACCGAATCAAGAAATTCCGTAACTAAATAAACCTAACACACGAGCGGGACAGAACGCATACTGCGTCTCACATCGGTTTAGCGTGATCGGATAGGCGTGTTAGTCTGGTAGATTGAATTAATATCAAAGAAAAAAATACTGCATAAAATAAATAAATAATTATATTGCATAAGTTTATAAAACAATGCTATGCAATAGCTTTACCACGGCAGTCCCCGAGTGCCACACTTATTTTTTTTCTTGTAGAGTCAAGATCTAGTCAACGCAGCTTACTGCTCGGAGTGGATAGCTAGATCAGAAAGTTTCAAGCGTAGCCTTAAACTTTTCATGTTACGGACCAACACTCCTATCGTCTTCAGCGGATGTGGACTTTTTCCATTAACTTTGGATACGTTTACTTCGGTAAAACTTATTTAATTTTAAGAAAACTTAATATAATTGACATTTATATGTAAAATTATAATAAAATATACATTTACGAAATATTATAATTTGTTTTTCAGATTTTGAAAACCGCATATTCATTTTTCACGGTAGTGAGAAATGTTCAAAGTCCCAAAAAGTAATATTTTTAATGAATATTATTTGTGTTTGTTATTATAATATATAAGTGCGTCATCGTCTATAATAACAATATTTCTGTCCGTATGTATGTAACGTAATTGCATTAAACTTCAATGACACCTATTCAAATAAAAGAAGAATCTAGAAATCACCACTTCACAGTTATTATTTTGTAATAACATTATATTGCATAGGTTACGGAACGATAATAATCGAGACCTAAGTTAAATTACTGAATAGTAAAAATAAAATTTGTTCTCTTCACTTGCCAGTTAACTTTAACTCTTTGTACAAAGTTCATTAACCTCATTGATTGTTACGACATAATAAAACTGACGTTAATTAAGTCGCTTACAATATTTAAGTCATTCAAATATTAAACTCCTGCTTCCCAAAGGAATTGTTTTATTTAAATATCTTAGGTTATATCATTTCGTATTTTACTTTTGCAGCCCGAAGGCATTTTCATCATATTTTATTAATTTTCATAGCGTTCCGACGCACCGAATGCATTTAATCAGAGGGTTGTAACTTTTGCGGCGGGGCCTTGAGGCAGAACAGTAATCTCCAAGGGCCGTGGTGAATATTATTATGTACCTATTACAGTACCCATTGTTGATAGAGGGCGGAAATGATGAGTGTAAACGAAATTCTATGATGCTTTGGACATTTATGTTAATAATGCTTTTGAGCAACGTTGTCGAATCATACCTACTAATTGATTTCTTTTATGAAAATTGTAACTCGGTTTTTTATCCTTCCGACTACGAAATAATAACGACATTATTTAAATAAAAATCTATTCATTAAATATCTATCTATCTTCTATCTATATCTATATATAAATGAATTGTTGTTCGTTAGTCTCGCTAAAACTCCAGAACGGTTGGACCGATTTGGCTAATAATGATCTTGATATATTTGTGGAAGATCAGGGAAGGTTTAAACGGTATGAAACATAAATAATAATTAAATAAACATACTAAAAATGATAATTGAATTTTCCAATAAAAACTGTTCTTAGTTGGGAAATTTGACGTCTTTTTAGAAATAAAAAATTGTCATATGGTGTTCATTTATTTGTAGATGCTTTTAGAAATATGTATTTCATAGTATTACTTTTATATACATACTCTTTGGTCTGTTTTAAAAGTTTTGACACAATTAATATATGTTGGTGAAACAAAGTTCACGGGGTCATCTAGTAGCTAATATAATTCTAACATAATATAGTTGTCAGTCTCCCATAATACTTTTACTACTATGATAACGTGCCCTATAATTTTTCAGTAATTACGGATTTAGTTTCTTCATAACATCATTGTTCAAAGGCTCTTTTAAAGGTAAACGAGTACGGCAATTAGGCTCCATAAATAAGATATTACATTAATGAAACTTTACATTCTGACAAAACTAGGCAATTAAACAAAGAGCAAGTGTACAAAAGGCGTTTTATGAAAGCAGTTTTCCAGGGCTAATTTGCGAGATTTTCCTTGCATTTCACGTTGCGAAGAAACACTTGAGTTTCCTACAAAGGATTTAAAAAATCCGTGCATTATAAGTTAGTCGTATGAGTAGGCGCGCTCATGCGGCTCCGCGCGTTGGTGCATTAATGCCTTATACAACTTAATGCAAGCCTGCACGGCCTCTTGTGCCTTAACGAGACCAAAGATTATGAATTCCCGTCTAAGCAGGCTGGTGTATGCATGCATGCGACTGCATATAGCATACATTGACATGCAGACTTACCGCTTACCTTCAATAGGGATATAAATATTGAGGTCCTAATAAACTCGGAATTCGTTAGCAACTACAATGGTACATATACTGAAAGAACTAGATTGGAGATTGAACTAGAGAACGAAATTGGGTAACGCCGTTAAATAATGTCGTAATTATTTGAACCGGTTAGAGAGTGCCAATTCCAGCCAATTATTGGAAATAAGCTTAACAGGGATAAAGGGAATTAAATATTTAATCAGACCGAATAATAAGTTAAATTAGAAAAGAAATGTACCTCGGACAACGCAAAGCCAATTGTATTATATTTATTTTGTTTCAATGAGTTTCTATTTTGACACTTTACAATTCTTGATGGCGTTTGGAAGAAGCGGTGACAACAGTCTGTTAACTTTTTTCTTGTACCGAATTATTGTCTATGCCTTAAATAAAAATTTGTTCATTCTTTTAAAAAATACTACCCATAAAGACTCGGGTGCAATAATAAATTATCTGTTTTAGTAGTATTTTTTATTCTATGGCTGTACGTTACTCTATGTGAAGCCGTTGGCTAAAAGTCTGAAAGGCTTTGGTTTGAAAATCTAGAGCTACTTGCAGCGTGCACTCACCTTTTAAAAGCTATAGAATTATTTATTGTATAACGTGCAATCTTCGTCGTGATCACATTTTATAATCATTTTTAGTGTATGGTTTATGTCTAATATTTTAATAAATAATTGTAATATTAAAATTACTTTAAAGGTTAGATTTTAATATTAGAAACTATGGTGAATATATTACAAAGTGTTTTAATTAACACGTTATTTTCATATTACGCATAATTTAATGAAACTCTCTGAGTTTTTTCTTCTCTAGTAGTCTCTTAAAAATGTTTTTTCTTTATTGCATATACTTGCTAATATGAAAAGTTGTTTTATATAATAAAACCGAAATATGTTAAACTCTTTGATCTATAAATAAATGTAGCCCAGACACATATTTCTATATTTTTACTATAGGCTTTTCAGTACGTACTAAAGAGACCTGCATACAAATGATCCAACTGTACTAAGTCCCAGTAAAGCCGTACATGATTTATACACATTTTGAAACTATAACTACACAAAAAATGCAATCTTTAAACTTGAAAATCCGATTAGATTAATAATTTGAATATTGAAGATTCAAAAAGATTATTAGACGAACCTTTTTCGTAATAAGATTTCCAATTTGACTAGATTATACGCAGCTCGTATAAGCCTACAAGGAGTCTAAATCCCTAGGTTCTTGTCTAAATCAAGTAAGGACAGAATCACAATTCACAGCAGAATTGCTAACGGTACAATGGAACCAAATTATACAGAAGGGAATTAATCAGGTAGCTTGTGCAAAGGATTAAAGGTATTTCTATGTGCTCTTAATTATTGGAATATAAAATGTCTTTGTTTACGTAAGTTAATACTAATAAACACTTTTACACCACTTATATTAACATAAAAATAGGTAATGATGAAAATTAGTTATGATAGCTTAAAGATAACAGCGGTTTCTTTCAGACAAATAGAAAACAAATGCATAGATACGTGAATTTATTACAATATTTTGAACTCGACATTTGCGTCTAAAGCAAAACTATTATTTCTCCTTAAATAAAACCTTCGGGTACGTGCGTTAACTACTTAACCATAGAGGTGAGTTTTATGGCTAATATTTTATAACATTTTTTATAAATAATAGATAAAAAAGAAGCTTCAACACAGAATGCACGTTGAATATTAATTAAATCTAGATTCTTTATATTTTTTATGAATATAAGCCTTTTATATTTATTATTAAACCTCTTCTCTGTTCAGTCATTTAAAGCAATAAATCTAGATCTAGGTGATATTGAAGATGGCAAATGTAGGTCAGGTATTGCGATGGAATTCAGATTCTGGTTAATGCGCATAGACATTATGGCTACCTACTTTTTATTACTCTAATATCGAAGAGCTTATTTAACCAACCATCTATCCGTGACACGCAAAAAATATAATTATTATTTTATTTGTGATTGAAGGTAAATAGTTACTTTAAGTAGCAAACTTTTTCAAACTTACTCTTTCGTATTTCCTGTACATTAATTCACTTAGTTCCTTTTTGGATGCACATCCGCGATTTATATACGCTGCTTTAGCCCGTCCCAGTACTACGGAGAATACTATTCACTTCCAAGTACATTAGGTGTACTGTAGCATTCTCAAGTACATTAGGACTGTTATTTGACTAAATAGTGACGTGTTATGGCTAAGTGCAATGCGCATTAGATGCGGCGCCTGCGGATATCCGTCAGACAACACTAGAGCTTTCAAAAATGCAAACACATATTACCGAAAATGACGTCAAACACAGATGTTTCGTTTCCAGCTCGTTTCTTATTTGTAAGCTCTTATAGGTTTGAAGGTTGTTTATCAATAATTTGTTATGAAAACACTTTTCCTCATGTTAGCTTAATAGTAACATGGTACGTACATTACTAACATAGATTTTATGTTCATTGTTATTAATACTGTAATACATTCTATATTCATGTAAAATGTTATTGTTAGTGTAGTGAGGAAGTGAAGGAAGTTACTATGATAATATATATACATACATTATTCTCGAATATATCACATCTTACTCAGTGAAAACGAACATAATACTTTGTAAATTTTGTCTAATGAAGATCAAAACTTCTTATCTCAAATCCTCTCACATGTCTCTATTATTGATAATGATTTTACAGCCCTGCGATTCTGTAACTCACTTTTCGAACTCACACAGGCATTCTAATAAACAATAAACTACAAGCTCCCACCTTTTCAGAATGCCAAATCATAAAATGACTGCTTCACGACTGATTTCAGAGCGACCGCCGATGCGAAAACCGCTTTGTGAGTTCGAAAAGTGAGTTACAGAATCGCAGGCCAGGAAAGAGATCCGCCTTCTTTGCCCAAGACAATTCGTCTATTCTTGGGCTTAAGCCGCTAAGATTTGTTCGATCACTAAACGAACAAGAGTTATTTGCGCAAAGACGGAAACATCAATGCTGGTCAGGGCACATACACACGACCTCATGGTTAACATAGGAGGCCAATACTGTTCATACTATTTTATGTAATAATAAACCAGTGTACAGGTGTAAACTCATTTCCAGACGAATGCATACAGGTGTTAAGTTTTAATTGCTAGATAGTCGGGCTTTGCGGGGAAAATCAGCGCCCCTTCAGAGCTAAATGGATTTATTACCCTTACCGTTTCACATGGACGCTGGTAATTACTCTTATTTTACAGGAAAATTGTTTATTGTTAGTTGGAAAATGGATTGCGCTGAAACTTTTATTGTTTCCAACCATTGTTGATTACGCTATTCGTCAAAAGATTTTATCGTTTTATTGGCTCGGTATAAACTGATTGTTCAGCTTTGTTCCAGTTGTTCATGTCTTTTGAAATACTAATGTGTTGGAAAAATAACTTTTAGAAGTTCAATATGTTTATTCATGTAGGTCACTTTTGAAAGTGTTAATCACCATAGATATTTTACGATTTAAAAAAAATTTAATACGCCAATCTAACCCGACTAACGGTTTTATATTCATGTTACGATGATCAATAAATAAAAAAACGACAAAGACAGAGGAAAATGTGTGAGCGAAGAGTTGGAAACAGTATCTGGAACTTACTGAACGGACAATTTTTTTTTCACTAATAGTTAAAGCTAGATTATTCTACCTGACAGACAATATTTGAGTGTATCTGTTTCCACGAGAACAAATTATCGCTAATAATCACTAAGCTATTTAAATTACCTTACCCTGTTCTATTATACCATTATATACTATATTAATTATTACAATAGCTATAAATACCAAGAAGAAAATGTCAAAACTAATTGTAGTTTCCATCATAACCGTAATAAAGAAAAGTAGCTACTAGGTTCTAAAAAATCTTATGGGGAAATTACATAGGTAGTTTGAATAATATTTCTCACGAAGTAAATAGTGTAAATAAATCAAACAATATTGAGCCCTGATAACTTTTTGCCCTATTTTAGATGAAACAATGCAAATAAAATAAAACAGTTTTATACAAACGTTTTTTAAGATAATAAAATGTCTCAAAGTCAACCTTCAAGTAATTCATAGAAAGAACACTCCAACCATAACATATGTAAAGCTTCGTTTAAAGTGAACAGAAGCTCACGGTTTGCCTTCCATTTAAATAACCTAATCCAGGTACGTTGATGTTGCGGTCAGTAATCAGTCGACAGTAAGGCCCCGTAGGATTTAGTTTCAATCACGGGCGGCGACCGCGCGCGTGATTAATGCATACTAAAGAGTACACTCTCTTTTAGATAACCTTTCTAGTTCACTCGTTGATAGAAAGGTTTTATTGATTAAAAGGCTATCGAGGCTTTGATGTAAAGGAATTATTATAATATGAGGTTTTATGTTGAGTGTCGAATTGTCTAGATCTCTCCGTAAAATTCTAGTAAAAAGTAAACACAGCTGTGTCTTATAAAGAAGCTCATACATCAGAGTCATAGATTAAAATCATTTATGTAAAAACGTATACAGTTGTATGTCTTTGATTATATTTACAGTTAAGAGCGGCGACGAGAAAATAAATATATTATACATAAAAAAATTATATCGTGGAAATATCACCACAATGATGATTTTAGAATTAAAAGTAAAATAAATCAGTGGCGCTACAACCTCTTTAGGACTGGGCCTCAGATTTCTGAATCTGTTTCTTGCTCATATGTCAATCTATTAGGCAAGTAGGTGATCCGCGTCCTGTGCCTGACACACACCTTCGACTTTTTGCGTCTAAGGCAAGCCGGTTTCCTCACGATGATGTGTCCATTGAGAAAGTCCATTGGTGCACAGCCGGGGATCGAACCTACGACCTCAGGGACGAGAGTCGCACGCAGAAGCCACTAGGCCAACACTTTATTTAAAATCTTTAATTTAAAACCTACCTATTAAAGAGTATAGTTGTATGTTTAACTTAAGCAAATATTAGTAATTTAAAAGATTATACTAATTGATTATAAAACGCAACTCTACAGCAAAGTTGCGTGCCTAGATAAGCTGGTACAAATATTTGTAGTATCATCACAAAGAATTAACACATAATAAATATCCACATTTACAATCCGCTTTTCAAAAATTACCTATAATCACGTAGTTAACATATAAAGTGTGTGGGAATAATTTTGCTTCGCGCTCCGACCAAGCCTATGGAGAAAATTTCAAACTTTAGTTGCTTTAATTTTCCGGACTGCAGTGTGCTACAATGAGTCATAGCCCGCAGCCATCATTACGTTAGGTATGAGCCGAGCCTCATTCACTCTCGAGCAAACTTCATAGCGATGCGTTACTATTCGGGATATTAAAAGTCCTGCGTTTTATACTTTATTCTTGTGCTTCTCTTATTCTGAACAAATGAGTTGATTAAATGAAAAGCTTTTCAGCTCTTTGTTGCATACAATTTAAAGAGAGAAGAGGTCATGAGATAATAGTGCAGTAGTGCATTGCTAAAATTATTAATAATTTATGTATTAAAACTAATTAAGCAGTGAGTTTTTTATCAGGAGATCGTTCCTGGTTGTGCATCTAAAGGCTTTATGTCGTAGAGTATAAGAACAGTATGGTAAATCGGCATGTCGTAAACGCAAAAATCTATGACATATCAGGGTTGAAGGTGAGCGTTTTAGATGAAACTATATTACGATTGGTCTGAGTATTTCATCTAAGAATTTCTTCACACATTACCTTTTACCTATATACATACTCATTACCATTAACAAAGTTAAATATCGGCTTAATTTCAATAACTTAACCAGAAATTACATATCACTGATTATTAAATGAAACTAGTTTTTGAGACCTCCTTTTAAATAAAATGGATGTTTGAGACCCAATCCAGTTTGACAGCAATATTTTAATGAATACAACTAACTAATAGTAGGTATATTTCATAGAAAGCCCCATATGTAGCTTTTCTAGTAATTTCCGAACCTAAATCCTTTTCCCCAAGGCTGTAATTATTTTAACGAGTATAGCAAGTGACTATTTCTTTAATCACACGCTTGTTGAAGGCAGAATTAATTCATCGAGGTTAAAACGCCTGTATTTTATAGGGTATTTTATGCCATAAAATGTTACACGCATATACTAACAAATATTACTGATATATTTGTCACTTGTTTATGGTTCACAAATAAACAATGATAATTTGTCAAAGTTATCTGTGGCTCATATACAGTCTTGTCTGGTTCAAATGTCCCTGGAGGGCTCGTTAAACTTTCTAGACTTATTGGAAGGAGACGTATAGGTCGTAATTACGAGGTACTGGAATAATTTATATTATTCCAGTACCTCGTAAGTAAGTACCCCTAAGTTAATAAAATGTTCTTACATGTTTGAAGCTGAGCATTAAGTGGTTTATTAAACGTAATTAGATGTAAGAAATACCTTTCAATATTATATCTAATAAATTATTTTAATAAACCAAATTAGCAAAAGTCGCTTTGAAAATGCAATAACAGTACAAGATTATTTAGGGATGATTAGCGTATGATATGAAGATGTGAAAATGCTACGATGCAGCACATTTTTGGGTCATATAAAATATATGTACATTAATTTAAAATAGCAGTGTTGGTTTCAACGTTTGATAAAGTCTCCTAGGTTCAAACCTCGGCTGTATATCAACGGACTTTCTATAAAAGTGCACATTTAACACTTGCCTGTACCGTGGAAGAAAACAAATATACATGAGGAGACCTTAGACTCAAAAATTCGACCGCGTGTGTCACAGAAGGCTGACCACATACTTGCCTGGTAGAAAAAACAAAGGATTACGACAATTACAGAAATCTGAGAACCGCATTTAAAGGATTGAGGCGCCACTGGTTTTTTTTATATAGATTGAAAATTGATTGACTGATAAACATATCCCGACGTAGCGGCGCTTCATTTCAGTTAATAATCTGAATCCACCGCATTGCATTTTTTTCGCTGATTTAAATTATTTAACATATTATATAAAACCACACAACAAAAAGACTCGATTTGTATACATTCTTTCAGTATTTTAAGTTTGTCTAAAAGATTACTTATGACACTAAAATCTACATTTTGTTAGTGTAGTAACACAATCCCGCCACAAAATGATATAATCATTGAAAATGTATAAATAAAATATAAGAATTTCTTATTGGTCGTTATACCATTTCGCGGAGCATGTGTACCGAATAACGTGCACTTAACTTTAGTTATAAAACTAGTTTTTACCTCAACGAGCTGGTGTAACAGTCTGCTGAATTTATGCAGCATATTTAAAAGTTACACAACATTAAATATTTTTATTAAATGTACCGAAGTATTGTTAAATAAAATGATAGCCGACAATTATGTCTCATGAAAAAATACCTTGTTATGAAAAGAAACGAGGTATTTTTTCATTACATTATTCAGAAACCAATATAAAAACCCTCAGTTACATCAATATAATTACACTATTAATTAAAAGTAAGTATTGGGTATCAGTAGAACTATTAAGTACATATACTTATTCAGTTGCAACAGATTCTTTAAACGGGTATATTTATTATGAATCGGTTTGTTACACGCTTTATATTAGCTTCACCTGTATGTATGTATGTAACCGACTCCTTCGGACTCGATTTTATTCTAAACGGACAGATTTAATTCAAACTTTGTACACTTATAAAGAATCAGCGACAATATAATAATTTCATAGGTTTATCTCGAAAAAACAATGAATCCACAAAGCAATACGATTAAAGCAAGACTAAAAAGTGGAAAATAAATATAGTTTAAAAAAACTATAAAACACGCTAAACTAAATTTATATTTATTTTAAAATTATACTTAAATTAAATTTATCGGATTAGGTAAACTACACACTGTAGAGTTTCCAAAGTTTTCACCCACAATGTTAGTATTCATTAAACGATGTGCCACTAAGAACTTCTAAGAATTTAAGCTGTAAGATTTTACTAGTCACTCTCGACCTCTGCAATTAAAACGCACCCAAAGGGTTGCACCGCTTTCAAAATTGCAAACACGTACATTGTTTTAATCCACTCTACAATCCAAGCATCTAATACAGTATGATAATATCGTCCAGTCTACATTGAACCATCTCCTTAAGTAACGTAGATACTCGACAGTAGTAAGGAAAGCTCACAAACGCTGGTCGTTTTCATTTGCGCGGAATTCGCCAACGTTATACTCGATTGAAATATTAATTTCAAGACTCCTAGATGTTACTCTTAACGGCGGGAATTAATTTTCTTCAGTTTTATGGTGCGAAACAATGATACTTATTGCGAAATTGTTTCTGCAAACGACTTATAACGATTTATTCTGCAGATATGAATATAAGACGTGATAATTTTAAATTATAATAAAATGAAAGTTAAGTTCGATTGTGTTAAGAAATGTGGTGTGTTATAAACTTAATCATAATGAATAGAACTTTTAAAAGCGCTGATTTCACATATTACAGTTTATTAAAATGCGGCTGTTAATTTATTTTATACACATATATTTAAACTATAATCAAGGAATGGATAGGTAAGGATGAAATAATAGTGTAGTTAGCGTGCCGCAGGTATTGTAACCATATGATTAAAAAATCATAGTTCATGGATTTTGCATTTATGGAAAATTTTACTTATAATAATGGTAATGGTAAGCTGCTTACAATAATAATTTGATCGATGGAGTTAAACAAATAATAAAAGTTAATTAATGATAATAGGTATTAAAATGAATAACGATTATAATTATTTATTAAGAATAACAGCATTTTATGTTGACTCAAGAAACGTGAACTAAAAATTACTTTCGTAATAAGGATATAGGAACTATAACGCGAGTAGAATTTAACGTGCTAATAGCAGGCGACACGTGCGAAACGGACTCATTACTGAACTTCGAATTGTCGTCGATTAAAATTAGTAGTGCGATATCAACGCGCGCCCTAATTGCTTTCAATAATTAATAATATCGCTAATTTAAATTTTGAAATTTCTAGCGCGGGAATTGATTAATTAATTTCGTAATTGATGAGATGATAAAACTGAGTTCTATATTATATACAGTTCAATATTGTATACTAAAGACATCATTATTTTTCCCGCATTATATGCATAGTATTAGAAATTAAAGGTAGGCTGTGTGTCGCTTGACTGTAGCATACTTTCTTCCTTAACAAAATCTATGGTATCATTGAACAACTAACATAATTCTGATATTAATAACCATAAAAAAATATCTTTTTATTCGGCATAAATTTTTCCAATCATAGTATGTCAATGGATATTGATACGCTTGCAGCGGATCAATTGATGACGTTATTGATATAACTGAATATTACTTTAAACCTGATCTTTGAGCTCACTAATTTACGGCAATATTGTGACAATGGACTTATGATTGTCTGGTTAAATGTATCTTATCAAAAATAAACACGGCTTGTATATAATGCTTTCCAGTTGACAGAACACAATATTAATTTTGTAGAATATACTTAATAGACTGATTATATTATTAAAATAGTTAGCACCGTCGACATTTGTTAGGTGATGAAGGCTGATCATCTACACGAATTATAATGAGGCCTACTATTTTTTTACTAGGGAAATAGCACCTCTCAATTATAATTTTTAATGTAAACATAATATCTTTTGAATATATCAAAAGAATCTATATGTCACCGTAAAATTGTAAAAACCGTTAGATTGTAATCTATCTCGCGAGATTGTAAACTGTCGAAAGATTGTCAACTCAACATACTGCTTGCAATTTAACGTATTATTATTCGGTAGTTATATGAAATTGTTGGGAATTAAAATTAGTATAAAGTCTGTAATTGACCAAAGAAGTTTGAATGATAACTAAGTTAGTGTAGTACAATCTACCGAATACCGATAACCGATAACCGATAGATTACAATCTAACGGTTTTTACAATTTTACGTTAACATATATAATTATTGCAAAACTTCCGTGTTAGTTGGCCAATAACAAGCATCTAGTTGCAAAGTAATTTTAACAATCACTCTTGCGGTTAACAAAAGTTCTCAGGATGAAAACGCCCATTAAAAACTATCTAGTTTTCAAACTTCGCACATTCTCTTGTTACAGTTTGTGTAACATTGTCAAGTTTGTTATCTGTTAACACGGAGAGCACTTCATAGCACTAATGAGCTTGGCCATTACTGGTGTGTGCGTGTCAAAATACACCACAACCACGTTAGTAAGGCCAGTATAAACAGACAAGTAAATAAAAAAAAATAAGGCTCCTTATTGTACACCACCTCCGGAGGTATTCCTTCTTTCAAACTCCTCTTGTTTCCGCTACTATATTTTATCTCAAGAATTGGCGTGAGGTTCATTGGATAACACCTATTTGACTTAATTATGCCGAAATACGTCTGTCAAACAGTATTTAGACCGTTCTCATTGTGTATCATATCTACCGATTCACTGAATTTGGTTCTGGCATCAAAATTTTATGGCTACCGTCATGATTAAAACGTCCTTCGTACTTTGGGTGTGGTGTAAAGAGAAATGTGTTGACATCTGAATACACACATGTTAAATAGTGTCTGACGAGGTTTGTTAGAATTTTGAATACCTGATCTCATTTACTGTCTGCAGTCAAGAACACTAGCGTTTAAGTCTTCGGGGCATTTGCAATATGTTGATGTCTGGATGGGAGAGGATTCAGAGTAGACCTCTGTTTCTAGCAAAAAAATCTAAGTGCTTTTAGCACAATTTGATTTTTTTAAAGAATTTCTATAATGATAACAATCATAATGCATATATTTTGGTCCCGGCTCATATGTGTCGCGGAGGTAGAAAGTTGTGAAAATCCTCCAAAGGAAAGGATCTTCGACCAGTGTAACAAATGATTGTCTGCTCATAGGTCCCGGTGGATGTCGAGACGTGTATATGTAATGTATGTGTGAACTCGGAAACACTTCGATAGCACGATTTAGTACATCATTGTATTAGTTCTAGTAGCAGATTGAAGATGTTCACCACGTAACAGTATCAAAAAATCAATGATTTTTTTTAAAATGGAGGCAAACTTTTATCATCCACAAATAAATACTCGAACTTAAGATTATCATTTTAGGTAACAATACAATTTTACCTTTAAAATAATCCTGAACAAACTCGTAAATATTTGACGGTGAGAGTTTGAATTTAGTAAGAATAACAAAACACGATCACAGCTTAATGATAACAAAACAAGCCGCGAAAATACATTCCAGCATAATTATTATGGACAACATTAATTAATCCTATTTATTGTGGACACAGGCACTCACAACGAATATTGGTTTTGAAGCAGAATATTCTAAACATTGATATTAAACATATTTGGCATTTATAATACGTTACCGTAGTTAGGATATTGTTTACAAGTATGAAAATGGTAACCGTGGTAACAAAGTCGATACTATGTTTTATCTACATATAATAATACTGATTATACCTAACATTAATTTAAAGGAAATAAGTCTATTAGTTTAATGATATGACTTTATCTAAATAAGTCAGAGAGAAACCGGACGGTTATTTTTGTATTTTGCGCGCAATAGAAATTTATTTTAAAAAGAAATATTTTTTACACAGGTCTAGTTTGCCTTATAAAAGCGTGTTCATCAAATGAAAGTAGACTCTTAAAACATAAAGTTTGAGACATCATATTACATTTGTAACTATTATAAATTATAAATATTTTTCAATTTATGTTTCGCTCAAGTCTCAAAATTAATCGCTCGCTTAAGTTATTAAAAATTCAAATCATCTTTTCGTAGCTACTTTCAGCTTGTAAGTCCGGTATGAATATTAAAGTTGGTGTTCAACATTTAAAATGAGATTGAAATAAAAACAGGCAACGATTCACAAAAATGTATATTACACTTTTAAAAATGTGTTTGTGGAAGCTATCGCACGCCTGGGGTATCGAGTTCGATTCCCGGTCATAGCGCTTGTTATAAATAATTGTTATATCCATGTCTGGTCTGTAGATCAGTGAAGATAATTGGGTTCTCCAATCCCTTGGTTGTACACCTCTTTGGTTTGGTGAACGCAGACTAAATAGTATACCTAAATCTGAATGACCAAAACGTCAATTCCGTCAAGACTCTTGGTGTTAAGCAAGCTTGTCAGCGCAACTAAAGCCTACTAGATAAAGTCCAAAAGAAGGGTTGTTTCACTAATGAACAGCCGGAGGCACCTATCTGAATAAAAGTGAAGGATCCAGCCTAATGATCCCTGAAAATCGTGACACCATGTCGAGTATCTCTTTGTAGTGCATAGATTTAAGGGGAGATTGTATGAAACAATAAGCTGCAAGCAAAGTACTTTTAGGAGGCTGGCGATTGTTGGGCTAGGTAGGAGTTTTTAGAATAAGATTCTGATAGGTTATTAAATACAATTCTTCAGTGTACGTGCCTGGTTGATTAATCTTATAGGCAAAAAGGTAATCGGCTGTATTTGCTCTCTAATCCGCAGTAATTATTTCCCTGGGGATCGATGATCTTATATATGCACTCTGTATGTAACTAGATAGTAAACAAGCCAATAAATTTGAAGGTTATATTTCTTTGCAATATTAACTTAAAATAAACTATTTTTTTAATTAAAATTTGTCTTTTTTTGCTTGTTGCCTTAAAATAGTTTATTTTAGTTATGTTACACTGAAACCGTACTAGCTTAAGCCTGTCTTAGCCTTTGAAGATGGACAACGAATATTTTTTTATCTTTATAGTATTTTATTTCTTGTTGCTAAATCTATATACATTTTCTAGAAATCCAAATTGGCACGGATAAATTTAAACAAAACATCCTTTATGACGTGTTTAAAGACAAACGTTTGCATACGAAGCGAAGCGTGGATTGATTGCGAGTTTTCAAACGGGAAACTATAAAAATCACAAGGAAATACGAAATTCTATTTTCATCATACTCAAGGGAAATTGATGTTTAAATTATAAATGATAGAGAAAAGGCAAAAATATTTCTTACCGAGTTGGTAATTAGAACGAGACCATTTTGTTAGTGGACTACGTTACCTTCACTAATTGCATCTCATTAAAAAATATACGGCCCGCAATTAACCTATATTTCTATAACGTTCATATTATAAACACTTCGACCTGTAATGGCATAAATTATCCACTTGTGGTCTGACCATAGAATAACTTCATGTTTTTCATGAAAAGTCTGTATTTAATAAACTTATTATCGTGATGACCGTAAAAGGATCAAAATAACAACCTTAGCGATAGTTTTGTCAAGTATTCATATAAAAAATATTTAATTATATGCAATTAAAAATTATATTTAACATTGTATTTTCTCAGTATCACGGATATCATAAACAAATTTGGAACTAAACATTTCATACTCTGTTTAAGTTCAAATAGGCTTAACACCTTACTGTTTTGAATACAAAATTTCGTTGTAACGATTCGATTCTACGAAACCTAATTTTAAATCTCTTCTTAAATATGTATGCTACATTTCGTTACATGGTTGTCGTCAAGTCAGTAGGTATATTAAGGTAATCATAATGTAGTGACTCCTGAAACTGTTTAATTTGTAAGAAAATATTTTTAATATAAAATATACTTACATATTAACAGAAAAACAATAACTTTTCTTAAAATATAATAACTAAAATATATTATTAAAAGGAGTCCCTTTAGGCAAGGTTCCGAAGATACTGGCAGCATTCTCCCTTTGAATAACTAGACTAAATCTTTGTCCGAGGTAGCTGCCAGCTACTGTTTTAGTAGTATTTCATATGGTAGTAACTCGGAAGGACTAATCTTTTGAAAAAAAAAAAGTCGTATCATAAGTAATTAGGGTTAGCTTTAAAGACTTAATTTTAAAACAGAAAAGTTTTTACAACAAAGAGTTTACAACGTCTTTCCTTATAATAAGTCAATTAAATGCAGTTTACACTATCAAGTCCCTTTAATATGAACGTACGTTTAAAGTCAATGCATTTTAATAACAAGACAAGACTCAGGACCTTTATTTACGACACTAATTATTGAACAAAGAAGTTCGTTTCGTATAACATTTACTTGCAAAGAACACGAGGAAACACACACGTGAGGAAATACAATGGGTGACATGATACGTTGTTTTCAAATAAATGGAAAATTTTGGTATATGTTAGGCATACATCCGAAACCTAAAAATACATTTCATTTTATATATTCCACTGCGTTTGTGATTGTTTTTATAATTATATACGACTTTTTATTTTCAATTAATTTCTTTTTCATGCCAAATCAGCTAGATTTGTTTATTGAAGAACTTATTTTGTATTTTACAACAGTCGGTGTTGTTTCGAAAGTCTTAACATTCGTTTTTATGAGAGAAAAAATTACCCAACTACTAAGTATATTGAAAAGTGACTTATTTCAACCAGAGAACGAGGAGGAACACCACATTTTATATAAAGCGAATAAATTTAATGTCACCTATTGGAGAATAGTTGCCGTGGTATCGTTTACATCTAATTTAACTCATGTCACATCACCATTGTTATTACATTTGATTTTTGGCGCTCCACTCTCCCCTCCCGTATGTAGCTACTCATTTTTACCAGAGAATACCACCCACACATTTATATATCCCATATATTTCTACCAGAGCATCGGCATACATTTTCATATGTTGAACAATGTAAATATCGATACATTTATTCTCGGTCTTATGATTCTCGTGATGGCCCAATTGGATATTCTAGCTGTGAAGTTGAAAAATGTTACGAATATGCCATCTGCGATCAACCATGATCGATCCCAGTGTACAGACGCTGACAGAAATTTAATCCTGAAATTGAATAGTTCTTTAGAACGATACAACGAAGTTGCAAAGTAAGTTTATATAATATGTTTCTTATTTATAACTTGGAAGGAATAAAATATTTCGAATTAGTCATGTATAGGCATGGCATAGACCCAGTTCTTTGTCCATTTCACCTATATTTTCAAGGCAAACGTGGCAATCCAAAACTATTGTTTCGGGGAATCGAACGCAGTACCTACCTCGATTTTAGTAATAGGTATTTAAAAACACAAAATACAAATATGTAATTTTTCAGATTTTCTTTATATAATTTAACTTACAAATGATTTAAGAAGGTCATAGTGATGTTTATTTTGAAAATTTTTAAATTTAGATTTAAGTACACAGTTATATGTATTAATTTGTAGGTTTTGTGAACTGATAGAAGAAGTATTTAGTGTATCTTTATTCGTCCAATTCAGCATTGCATCTGCTGTTATTTGTGTATGCTTATTTCGTTTTACGTTGGTAAGTAGATATATTTAAATAATATAATAAATATAATGCCTCTTTCCAAATCGCATTTATGATTTACTTATACAGGAAAACCATATATGCTGTTTATTTTTGTATGACATTGTGCCTACTGATGCAACCTATATACTCCCTTAAGATCCTTCCAAAGACAACTCTTTAATTTTTATTCTATTCTTGTTATTGCGTTTATTATTTTCATATTTAAGTCGTGTTAGAACCTAGTATCTACGCGGCCTTTTCAAGATAAAAGTCGAGCTGAACGCTCCCCACTTGAATATGGAAGTTTTTTTATATATGCGAAACCACAGCCTAAAAATCGAAGACTAGCGAAAGAAAGAATTATAAATGAAAAGGTTGCAGTAATATGCCTAATACCAAAGTTATAGGACATATGGGTCTATATTTTTTTATATTACAGCCTTCCACTTGGCAATATTATATATTTCTCGGAACATACATATTCATAATGATTATACAAATCCTGGTTCCATCCTGGTTTGGAACTCGAATTATGGAAAAGGTACCTTTTTTGTTTATTCTTATGAACCTAATAAAAAAATCTTCCTTCAGGGAACACATAGATGAAAACCTTAATCTAAATGTCAGACTTAAAGAAGCAGACGAAATTGAAACAGCACTAGTGCAGTTTACTAATCTCATACAAGCTGCTGCGTGGAGAAGCACGCCTACTACTGAACACAAAAACCAGCACACAAACATACCATTGGAAATAAAGTTGATGATTCAGGAGAAACGCAGATTGCGCAGAGTTTGGCAACTGAGTCGTCATCCACAAGACAAGACAGCCCTTAATAAAGCCATTGTAGAATTGAAGGAAGCTATAAAGAATGTTAATGACTTAACAATGCAAGCAAAGTTGGAGTCTCTAACCGCTACTAAGGCCAGCAACTATTCGCTCTGGAAAATCACCCGTTCTTGTAGCCAACCTAACAAATCAAAAGCCCCAATTAAAAAGGAAAACGGCTGGGCCAGAACGAGCCAGGACAAAGCGGACTTGTTTGCGAACTATCTAACAAGCTCCTTTAAACCTAATGTAACACTGGACAACTCATCAGATGAATATATTGACCAAGTTCTAAATCAAGACCTTCAAATGGATCATCCCCCTAGACCTGTGTCGCCTGCAGAAGTCATAAAAACTATCAAATGCCTGGACAGTAAAAAGGCACCAGGTTACGACCTGATAACTAAAGAAGTATTGATGGAACTACCGAGAAAGGCTATGATCTTCATCACTATACTCTTCAATGCTATGTTACGAATAGGCTACTTCCCAGTTGCGTGGGAAATCTCAGAAATCATCATGATTTATAAGGCTGGCAAACTGATGACCGAAAAAACATCCTACCGACCAATCAGTCTGTTGCCTACTCTTTCCAAGGTATTGGAAAAGACAATACTTCGTAGAATTGTGCCAAGCCTTGTGGAGCGCAAAGTAATACCAGATTATCAATTCGGCTTCAGACAATACCATGGCACAGTGGAACAAGCTCACAGAGTATGTGACGCCATAAGAAAGTCCTTAGAACAAAGGGAATACTGCTCATCAGCATTTCTGGATATCCAACAAGCATTTGACAAGGTCTGGCACAAAGGCCTGCTATGTAAGATCAAGCAGAATATTTCCCACTCTTACTTTCCAATATTCAAATCTTACCTAGAGGATCGCATATTTTATGTAAAAGAAGGTGACGCCACTTCGGAATTTCAAAACATTGATGCCGGGGTACCACAAGGATCTGTTCTCGGCCCCATGCTCTACACGTTGTACACTGCTGACCTGCCGCTATTGCCAGGAATAACCACAGCAACATTTGCAGACGACACCGCTATATTAGCAAGCAATAAAGACCCAGGACTTGCATCAGAGGACTTGCAGAAAGGCCTTGACAAAGTTAACGAATGGCTGCAAAAATGGAAAATAAAAGCTAGTGCCGCGAAGTCAGTACACGTGACCTTCACCCTTAGAAGAGGAGACTGCCCACCTGTAAAGTTGGACCAATGTATTCTGCCCCACAGCGACCATGTAAGATATCTTGGCTTACACATTGATCGTGGATTAACGTGGAGGCACCACATCAAATGTAAAAAGCAGGAGCTACAGCTAAAGTACAACAGCCTTTACTGGATGCTAGGTAGAAACTCAAGACTTTCTCTAGATAACAAACTTCTTATATATAAAGTCATCCTTAAGCCCATTTGGACATATGGCCTCCAACTATGGGGCAGCGCAAGTGATACCAACATAAACATACTCCAGCGACAACAGAACAAGATCCTAAGAGCAGTTGCAAAAGTACCCTGGTACATTACAAACAACGAAGTTCACGAGCACCTCAACATAAGAACAATCAAAGAAGAAATCCGGAGACTGGCAGCTAAGTACAAAGAGCGGCTAAGCTGTCACCCGAATACACTTGCTCGCCAACTCACCATTAGACAGTATGTGAGTCGACTAAAACGTCACCATATTCTAGAGCTAGAAGACCGGCAGTAGCTCTAGACAGAAGATGAGTAGATGCTTCCAATGGGAAGTCACTCCACATGACAGCACCACAGAAAAAATTTGCTCATAGCTTTGGGGCTGATTGCAAATAACCGCAGAAAAAAAAAAAATCTTATGAATAATAAATAAATAACGATATACCGGCTAAATTATTTGATCTCATATTATATCGTATAAGAGTGACAAAAACTATTCAATATCAATTTCCGATGCAAACAAGATTATACTTTGTATTTAAACACCGAGCTTTGGAGATGTTGGATATGTTTTTTTTATTACTCATATTATCAAAAATGATGAATTAAAGACTACATTTTACTATATAAAATGAAATATACTAACCATATATAGCGTGTATTGAAGGTTCAATCAAGCTTAAAAAATATATAATGACTAGCTGGCCTTACTAATCATACATCAGATGATATTAGTATGTAATCATAATTTTAATTTCCAGAGTTGTTTTCTTTCCCAAGCCATATACAGCTCAGATTGGACACCTAAGCCTCGTGCCTACAAAAGAAACATGAGAATTTTCGTGGAGAGGGCGAGTAGGCCGCTTTCCATAACTGGTTTGAAGATGTTTCCGATGTCTCTTAGTACATTTACATCAGTAAGTCTAATAAAGTACAGTAGAACCTCGATAAGTTAAAGTCCAAGGGAAACACAACATATTTTAAGTTATAGAGGTTTTGGGCTCTGATGGGAAGGGAACATAGTATTTTTTGAAGTAACAGAGGTTTTTATGTTATCGAGGTTTAAGTTATCGAGGTTCTACTGTATAACAAAATATAAAATTTTGAACTGAATTCAACCAATCAAACGTTTTTTCTTATGAAAACATTAACATAACAAGTTCCGGCAACCCACTCGCGAGCCCTCTGGTATTAAGAGTGTCCAAGAGCGGTATTACTTAACATCAGGTTTTGCCCCCTAGACAGATGTCACTTCATTATTTATTTGGATTCGGTCTATGTAGGTTTGTAAATGAAAATAATGAAATTAAAAATCAATCAAGGCAAGTATATTTATAAGCATGATCCCTCTGAGGCCTGGAAAGGGTTAAGCTTTATAACAAATTACTAATTAATATTAATACAAAATTGCTTTTGTAATAAGAACCATCCAAATAAAATGCTGGAAGGTAACATTAATAAAATGTATAGTTATTTTCACGGAATTTGGTTGCCTACAACTGTCATGACTTTATTTAGACAATGAATCCAAATTGTAAAATGTGTATTTTTTACAGATAATGAATACTGCTTACTCCTTCTTTACATTGCTACGAAATATGGAGTAGTAGCAAGAATCACGTAAAACTCACACTTTGTAATCAAATTTCCTTTAATTTTTATAATGTATAAATCGATGTTTTTATTGTAGTCTGCGTGTTTGTTAGGATTGCCTATAAGTGCTTGTCGCATTAAATCTTGTATTTTATTTTTCTAAGTACAGTATATAAGTGTGTCGAGCGTTGACAAGATTTTGTAAATAAAATAAAGGAGGCACTAAAATAATATCGCTAAATGAAACGTGTTATAAAATGAATGTGCTTGCACCACGCTTTTTAAGTTTAATTTTAATATTATTATTTAATTGTGTAAACAGTGTAAATAAATAAACGGATTAAAAAACAAATTCGTAGTACATAAAAACATTAATTATTTTCCTGTGATACGAATTCAAAATATTTTTAATAAATGTTTATGTAGTGAATGACATATGCTATTATTAAAATACTGTATTTTGTAATTTATTAGCACCAATAAAGAATACTTACGTGTTTTATCTATGTACAATGACGTCACACGCAAGAACCTCCGACAAAGCTATTGTTAGGTCATCTGGCCTGGTAATAATACGTATTTTTATGGAAACAATACTGGTGACTAGACAAATAAGATGTCCCAACGTGACAAGGGTAGCTCTACACTTTTTACGGAACGTTCCATTATTGTTTGGGACGAAATAAATTACTAGTACGAAGGTCAGTGTCGTAAGAGTAATAGGTATATATAGCTTTCGGTAGTTTCGATCTAATGTATTTAATATCAAATCGGGTTTTTAAATAGAATTTCCACTGCGTTAGCGCGAAGTAATTTATAAAACTTTCAGATCCTTATCAAAATAACTTAAGTACATATACATATTATTCTGGAGGTCATATCTTTATATGACCCGCAGAATCTTCAGATTTATGAACCAACCATTGTGAATCAGTCCATCATTTATGTAATTTATTGTCACTTCTGCTTGATTGCTCTTGATAATTGTTAAAAAATATATATATATCTAATAGGAGGCAAACGGGCAGGAGGCTCATCTGATGTGATACTGGCCAATTACGAGGTTTTTCTCTTTCCTTAAAGGACCCTAAGTCGAACTGGTTCGGAAATACTTCAATGGGCAGCTGATTTCACATAGTGGTGGTTCGTGGCAAAATCTGCCTTAAAAAGCTCTCAGTTGTGGAGCGACGGACGTCGAGGTGATACTCACTAAGAAACTATGAAAGATGAATACTAACACGTGATTTATTTATTCACTGTGAGATTGAAATAGGCATTAGTTTGAGACTGAAAAATTAGTAAATTTTATGATTCTATTATCTTCTCTTCTTATTTAAAAAATTAAGGTAGTAAATACCTTAATTTTTTAATGATAAGCAAGACTTAGAATGGGATTATATAAGGCAGTTATACAATAACTCTAAATTTACTAAATAACAAGTTTACTTTTGAAAATAATTGATAAAGCCAAAAACTGCCGTTTAAGATATCTATAAAAAAACACTAGTAGGGACGAAGATGATTTAATGCCGAAACCCGGATTTATAAGGGTGCCTGTACCAATAATATATCGAAGATCGCTCTTGATTCCTACCTCTTTCGTGCCGTTTTATTAAAACATATATTACGGCGCACGTCCTGTTGACACTGAATAATGCGAGATATCTTCTACATATTGCTGTAAGGTATTATGGACTATTACAAAATTTGTTGTTCGTAGCAAATATTTTTCTATGTAACATTTTGTTAGTTTATCTTTTAGTAAAAGATGTGATAATAGCAATTTAATGTGTGTGGAAAGAACTAAAGAATCTTTCAAAAGAAAATTTGTTTAACGTTGATGAAATAATACTATATAATATTATTCGATTATTACCATAACTTTATGTTTAGTTTCTCTAATATATTTAATTATTATGTAATTTTGCTGCTTTTATGTGGCACAGGTAGAATAAAAATAAAGAAATATATGCGTTGATAACTATACTTATGTAAATGATGTCGATCTTTAGATGAATAAGTAGTGAATATAAGGGATATATTATAGGATTATATCATATATTGAAATTAATTTATTATTTATATTATTAATTTAATCGATGTATCGCATGGAGAAGACCTGTTAGACCCGCAGGTTCCTTGAATGGAGGACCTGGTTCTGGACAATGTAGTAGAGAATGAAGAGGCAAAACAAAACACCACTTAACAGGTCACCGAAATGACAAAGCATTCAGGTTGCAAATGGATGCAAAAGATGCAATGCGAGTTAGAGAAAAATGAAGGACCTACATAGATTGCTGATGACGGTGATGATACGCGTTTATTAATAAATATTTCCAAATAATTTCTCTTAATGTTAGTGAAGAAATTAAATTATTGATGTAATACCGTCTAACGCTTAATGCCACAAGCAGCAATCTAGTTAGCAGACATCAAGTTAAATGAATGTTTGTACAGATAGGTTCAGTGTCAGTGCTAATTTCGAAGGCTGTATCTAGTTTATCTTCAAGGCATCGCGGAAACTCGTTCCGCACACGTTCTAGGAAAACAAACATGTAGGGAGCATAGTATAAAATTGTCGGGTACTATGATTCGACTTACAAATTGAATTACAATTAAATAAATACATTATAACTAGGATTTATCTTTGTGTAAAATAGGTACGGTACACACACAAACACAACTTCCATATCATGGCCCGATTTAACAATATTTATTTACCTTAAAACTAATTATAACGAAGATATATTGTTATTATATGATTTGTTCATATACTAGTAAATAATCCATAGGCGCTTCAACCTAAAATGGGTAGACACCGATATGACCAGAGATACAGTAGCTTACGCGGTTAAAAAATTCGCTCACTAACTGATGATACAGCTAGACTTGTTTATTTTAGTTACTTTCAGCTTAATGACTTATGGCTTATTATTATGGGGTCATTCTGCTGATGTCGAAACTATTTTCATCCTGCAGAAGAGGGCTATTCGTGCAACTATAATTAAAAATGTAGGGAATCTAAATAAAACGAAAAATATTATGTATGTATACAAAAATAGTGATAATAGTTATAAGTTTACTAGAATAGAACATACGCACTATGTTAATACTCGGAACAAACGCAGGCTGCAATTTCCCCGTACTACACTATCTCAAGTTATTAATTATATTTTAGGAAAAGGGATACTTTTCTTTAATAAAATCCCAGAGGCTCTTTTACTCTGCCTTTTAATAAATTTAAGAAATGTATTAAAGAAAAGATATGTAAAAAGGCTTACTGTAAAGTTAAGGATTCTCTAGTTGATAAATGGGCCTGGGACTAGTGCTAGACAGGTTACTTCTAATTAATTTGCGATCTTTGTTTTAAAATAAGTGTTGTTTGATGATTTGCTATTTTAAAACAGTACCGAGAGTTTTCTATGCTGGCTTTTTCTCTCGGCCTACACCCTCTGTTTTCTTTGCCGATGAGTAGGGATGTCTACCGATTCAAATTTAATGACGTGGAATAAGTGATACCTGTTTTTGTGTTCCATAATAAACATATTTTATTTTTATTTATTTTATTTAAAGATAGCATCCGTTTCTTAGATATTTTTTTTATAAAACTGTTAGGTGATTAACCTTCTATGTCTGATACATGTCATCGATTATTGGGTTTGAGACATTTCGGTTTTCTTCACCGTATGTTTGCCTTCACCGTTGTAGCAAGTGTTAATAGGGAAAGAAAATACCATTGTCACAGCCATGATTCGAGCGCACAGCAGATATGAGGTTCGAACGATTAAGCCACTGGGACAATACTGCTCTTTATATACTAGAATAAGTTAAAATTATATTAAAAGTCAAATCAACTAAATAAAGAAAAGAGAGCTGGAGTGCTAGCTAAATACAACTAATCATACCTTAAATTATTATACACTGCCATATAGCAAACGTGCTAGTGGGGTTAAAACTTACCCCGCATGTAAAATTAGTTAAATAACTCAAGAGGTCTATATGGTACACGTCTTTGCTTTAAGCCGAGCGAATTAGAGCACCTCGCACGCATTAAGTGCCACCTAAATTAATTTATGTTTGTGGCTAATTAAGAAAAAACACTGTTTGCAAAACACATTAGACGGAAAATTAGGGTTTTACTTAGAGGGTGTAGCTAGGTATAATTTGTACGTAGTTTTGTAATTGAAAGTTATTCGTGTCTTGATACTAAGACGTTTTTGTGATACTGAGGTGTTTACTTTGATATGTCAGCGTCTGTTTTGTTTAAATAACTTTTTTAACGAATTCAAAATAATCTTTAATATCAAATAATAATTGAGTAGTGTTGGCCTAGTGGCTTCAGCGTGCGACCCTCATCCCTGAGATCATAGGTTCGATCCCCGCTGTGCACCAATTGATTTTCTTTCCTTGTGCGCATTTACATTCGCTCGAACGGTGAAGGAAAACATCGTGAGGAAACCGGCTTGCCAAACCCAAAAGTCGACGGCGTGCGTCAGGCACAGAAGGCTGATCACCTACTTGCCTATTAGATTAACGATTTTTATAAAATAAGGCTAATTATTTATCCTTTACAGCGTTAACGGTTGCGGTGTGACGTTCTTTTGTTATTTTAAAAAATAACGTGCCTCTTAATTGTAATTAATAAAACTGTCGTTAGACGGAAAATTATGTCCTTGATTTGAGATCTGGCAGTAAATGTAAAATTAGAAGCATCTAATATGTTTTTCCTCTGTTGACGTTCATAACTGTTCATTGTGTTACCTAAATGAATAAATGATTTTGAATTTGAATTAAATAGTTGTAGGTCTACAAAGAAAAATGGAAATATACTTGAAGAACACAAACTTAAGCACGTCTTTTACCGTTTCTGCTGTAGAGATTGAGAGCATTTCTCTCTCAATCTCTTGTTTCTCTCTCGTTTGAGTTCTTCACTGCCGTTCTTCAAAAGTCTATAATATTTAAACACTTGACACCAGTCTGTATCGTACGATTCTAATTCTAAGGGTCGATTCGACCAAACAAGAGTAAATCTTAATCTTAGAATAAATCGTCAGTTAATCGAGAGTAAATCAATTTTACGTTTTACCAACTACAAATTCTAAGAATAGTGGGCTTATTCGGGAATTGCTACTATACCGCCGTTTCGCACGGAATAACAGCTATTCCTAGAATAATTTAATGGCGTCAGTCAGTCCAATCAGCTGATTTCTGTCATTTCACAAATATGTATTCTGTGTTTTAATTTCAAGTCAACGCAACACACTAAATTAATAGTCTAGCATTGTATAATGAAACGTTTAAACAATTTTTTATTTTTTATTTTCTATAATATTAGAATGAAATTCAACTGGGCTCAACATAAGTTCCTTTTTAGACGAAAGCCTCAAACAAATAAGAAATAAAAAGTTTTTGTTGTCGTTTGACACCTGTTAAAAGCTACTTTTTCACACTATAATACGGCAAAATCGAGTTGACATGATGTATGCTCTTACACTGTCCCGTTGTAGAACAACATATATTTGCAGAGTTTTATTTTCGTTCACCATTCTCTTGCTATTCGCGTATTGTTATTCCTAGCACAATTATACTATCGATTACGTGGACAAACGACTATGGATTTACTCGAGATTAAAATCATGGAATAGATTATTCTTGGTATAGTTACTCGTGTATAAATTGAAGTTTGGTCGAATCGACCCTTAGTCGTAATTTTTAATAATCTTGTATTTTTTATTACATTCGCTTTTTGTCGCTTGTTGGTTGTTTTTGTTAATATAGTTTAAAATTTTTAAGATAAGTTTAATAATAAGTTTCGATATTTATTATTATTTTGTTTTATTATAATTTTTTTAGTTTCGCACTTTAATCTTTCTATTATTATTTTCTTTCAATAGAGTTGATATCGGTTTAAAGCGTTAAGACCCCTCGTTGTACTGTGCTATTGTGTTTTGTTTTTGATTATTGTAAATTGCACATAATGAAGCTTTAATAAATGAATTAAATAGTTGATGAACATTAAACTGAACGTGTTCATCGACACACACAATCTATATATATATACCCCATAGCTTATACAAAATTAATTATCCATGCGCATGACTCACGCCAGTAAACAACAGTGCTTTATGTAAATATGAATCCTTATACTTTCCGATCTGTATGTTTTCCATGCAATAATCACGCGGAAGAATATCAACCGCCGCCTCTTTTGCTTGCTGATGAACATTCCTTTGTATGGCTTCTTTTCATGGAATGATATCGCTCTAGGCAAGTGCTTTTAATAAAGCCTTGTAACAGGAGAAAGGGTTTTTGTGCTATCTGTGAACGGTTTTCAGGCTTTGTCATTGAGTTCTGCGGTACTGAAATATATAGGAAGTAAATGGAACGCCTAGTAGAGACGTTAACAATCATGATGTTTCTGGGTCTCTGTTTCATTAATGTAGAATTGGCTCGCCTTTGTTATTCATAGATATTTTATCTTCACACAAAAAGTTAACAAAAGAGAGTGTGGCTTTACATGAGTTACAATTAAGTCTATACAATAATTATGCCTAATAAGTAATATGTTGACAAAAATTTGTCTATACTAGTGAGCGTAAACTAAGGTAAGGTTTATTAACAGTCTTAGTGTCATTATAGGATACTATGTTCGTGTGTCCGAGATAATCATAATCTCTAAAATATTATTATAGTACAATAAGCTTACAAGTAATAAAATAGTAATAGTGCGTATACGTATGCTTTAATTTGTCGTATAACTTTGAATTAATATAGATTTTATCTCCTACGAACAATGAGAAAACACTTACAATTTGTTTACTACTACGCAAGCATCAATAACTAAGTTTAGGTAATACACACATACATAAAACATCCTTCAAAGCCACATTTCCATTTATACACTGCTTTAAGACATGTGTCCTAAGAAGTGTCGAGAAAGGCTTGGAGTTCGACTAAAAGTTCTCAACAACAGTTCAAACATTTTGTGGCGCGCCATACAGCGTTCCCCTTTCAGAGGATCGAGACCAAGTCTTTGTGCTGAATGCATTCGAGCTATTGTTTTATAATCGATAACGGCAGTATAAGGATCTTTTTAATAGTGTATATCGATCTTTGACTTTATAAAGGAATTTTCTATATTTAGATATCACCATTTTTAGTCAAAGAATTCAGTCGCTTACAAGTCGGAGTCAGTCCATTAACCTACGTACACTATATTTCTCTTAATTTGTTTTAAAAAAACATATTATTGTGTTAATATTCAAACTGTCAACAATATGTACAAGGTGAAGATGGCTATCAGTAAATCTGATTAACCTATTTATTTATTTTTAGTATAAATAATTAATTAAAATGTAAATAGTTTTGTTGGTAATAAGTAAAGAAAATAGCCCTTCACATTTTATAGCCTAAACAGGCGCGATAACAATAAAAGCAACGTGGCCAAAACGATAAATTTTAACGATTAGACGCAAATTAAACTTTTGGGTCCATTTCGAAAACGTAAATAATAACGCGAAATTTAAAATAAATTTAACAGCAACAAAATTTATACTATTGAACAATTTAGTCGCAAGAATTAACTTTAATTATTCCATAAATTTTAACAGCAACCCTTACATTATTAGCATTCACAACGTTACTACACTCGAATAAAAGGGTCAAAATATTTCAGGTCAGTTAATTCGTATGAAATTGCAAGTTTAATTTCTTATGGTTAAGAGTACTATTTGCTTGCCGCTCTGTATTGGTGCTAACAATTAATTAACTATGAGGAAATCTCCATTTTGTGACAATGTTATAGCTTTTATTTCTTCACTGACTCGTTATAATTTCATGACTTGAATTGTTTTAATATTGTCACATATTTTAGTAACAACAAGCAACGGTTCTCTGATTTAGGATTACTGTAATGTGTGCTTTGAATATTTTTTATTATTATTACAATTATAATATACTAATAGTAAAAATAATAATATGAATGAATTTATTTTATCTCTATCTCAATTTATTTATTTCGTACTCCTACAGCTAACTTAAATTAAATATAACAAAATCAATTATACTAAAGATATAGCATAAAAATTCAATTTTTGCGAAACATAGAAAGAAAAATCAATAAAATTATGTAACAAAATTATTATATTACTTATAATAAATACTAACTAATACCCAATTCGGCCGCGTTGTGTGATGGTGGATGGTGGAAAGTGAGGGTGTGTATGTGGGGTGTCCTCATGATGCAGGTATATTAGCGCTATGTATTAGCTATATATGTAGCTGCAATTAATTTTATCACAGATAATATCATAGTACGAAATCGTATAGTTTTCATCGAGAGTCTAAAGTGTCAATTATAAAATGTTCACACGCGTTTTCATACATAATATGATGAAGTCATAAGCCTTATGTCGTCACTTTCTTACTTTTCCTCTTTCCCTTTATTGTTTGCATTAATGTTCAATATATTTTAAATATTCGACATGACTTCTTAGTCGGTCCTACCTTCTAAAACTCATAGATACTTATAACTTTCATAAGTTGTTATACACAAATACACATATGGTATAACACACAGATTCTAACCAGCTTCTATATTAAATTGCAATATTAAAACAAGTAGTAGATATCTATATAGGATCTATAGTAATATCCTTTCAATGGAACTGTCATTTCTGTTCATAAGTGTACATTAAGTTACCTACACGGAGACATGAATATCGAAGACGAAATGTTTCATTCATTGAAATTCAGTACTGGATAAATAAATACCTACCTATTTGTGATCTATTTGGCTCTGGCTTTTTCATTGAGTTAATGCGACGTAGAAGCCTCGTGGGAGTCATCCGTCAGGCCGGTCCAGACAAACTTCAGCTTATCTCGGAACACTAACATAACTCTCTAATAATGTACTTTTGAAAGGCCATGATTTCCGATTAGACGAGCGTGTAGGGAATTCGTGTTTTCGTGAGACGTGTAAAAAATATACGATTATTATTTATTGTATATGTACGTACCTTTCTATTTATAAACTAGCAGTTACTCATAATTTTGTAATCGTGAAATAATTTTTGAAATCGATATAGATTTACCGTTTTTTCGTTAAACATACAAATACAAATTACTGGGGTATAGGCTCCGAATATGATTTTGTCCATTCGGTGTCGAGACCCTTGGTCCGACGGGTCCTAGCATTATAAGGCTTTTTAAGGAATAAACAAAAATATTAGTCGACATCACAGGAGACCGAAGAGCTGGTACCTCGGACAAAGAATTAGTCAAGCTATTCAAAGGGGGAACGCTGCCCGTATCTTCGGAACCTTGCCTAAAATAAAATATTTGTATAATAATTTATTTTAGTTATTAAATTATATTTTTTAAGGTTTTTAGTATTACTTCGTTGTTGTAATAACTTTTTGATTATATTGAAACTGCACTTGTGGAATACAAATCTATCTTCTTTATATTATAAGTTTTAGATATTGATCTGAATCAAACTATATTAAATATGAATACTAGCTAGGAAAATGTATTTGATTTCATTTTCTGTTACTTAATTGTGCATTAAATTAGTTCTCCGTGTTATAGAGCTGAGAAGGTACATTGCCCTATATCACGAAGGAATATAGTTGAGAAATTTATTTAACCTACGTATGTATCATACACGGTGAACTACAAAGGCTTTCAGAGTGCATGTAACAGTTTAAAAAGACAAGTTCATATTGAACGAATAGGCTCTCTAAAGCAGATCGTAAATTCCAATTCCGAGCAGCCACAGCCTAAGCTATTGACTTATAGGGGATGAAGGAACAGAAATTACAGTAAATAGCCTTAAATATAAATAGCTGTGTCGACCTATTTGTCTGCATTACGAAATTCTTAAAATTTATTACAAATTTGTTAAAATACCAGAAACAATTGAAGATGTTTATTTCTTTAATTTAAAAATGTTATTCTGATTCATATTATAACAAAGGGTTATGCCGCGATCTCAAATAAAATTTATTGTTAAAAGTGACTTCATTTAAAAAAAAATTAAACTAATTAAAACATAAATTTATACAGGATGGTAAGATTTATAAAAATACTCTTAAAATGTTGATTATGAATTATACTACAATACGACGATTAATTACGAGATTCCTTTTTTAGCTAGAAATCGATCTATGGATCATCAAAGACAACCAACCAATGACCAAACCTCGACCAACGAAGGGATAGATTCCCTTTAGTTCTCTATATTTCACATATGGTTGTTCGTTGAATCTTCAAACATTCAGGAATTCGGTTGGAAACCATGACGTACTTTAGGTCCTCTTGATGTCCGAGTGATTTGTAACAATCCAGCTTGAATTTCTATTGTAACTGTGTCGGCAAGTGCTTACGCGATATGTGATCGATACCGCTGAGTTAACTTTCACGTATTATTGTTTGACATTATGACGTCCTTATGTTCCCTGTTGAAGTGTTGAAGATCCTTAGCAACTCTCTGTGATTTTTTAACTAATGGATTAGTTGTTTAGGAATCCTTTTGTCTTTTGTTTTTTGATTTATGAACGTATAATTCAAGCTTGGAAAGATCAATAACATTGAAGTATGATATACAGTAGTACTCGTAGTATATTATAATACAGTGGTTGTTAATTTTTTATTAGAACAGGGGCAAACGCGCTTCAGGCTCACCTGATGTTAAGTGACACCGCCGCCCATAGACACTCTCAATGCCAGATCGCGAGTGCGTTGCCAGCCTTTTAAAAATTACACTCGAAGGATCCTAAGTCGAATTGGTTCGGAATTATTTTAAAATATTAAATATTATTTTGAATACGATTAAAAATTCATTTCGCAATAGCCTATTTCGAATCGACGATTTGCTAGTAGTTTTTTACTTATTTCTTTTAATGTTTTTTTGGTTATCCATACACACAGTCGTTCTAAAACCATATTGATGGCTTTAGATTCCGGCATTTGTTTATTAACTAAGCATATTTCTTATATAGGCGGCATTCTGTGGCTAATACAACTTAATTATTAATTCTAAGTGTTGTAAATTTCCTTGACCTTTCACCTTCTTGCCTTCTCATTAGTTCCCAGCCTGATTTCATACTCATGACTTCAACATTGAGAGTCACATAGCCCGTAATAATTAAAGAGTCTTATAAAAAGGTAGATGAAAGATTTTGTAGATAGAAAATTATTATGCCTGTTTGTTTTCACTTACCCCTTGGCCACAGTCACCTGCGGCGCGGTTTGCGGCGCGTTTTGCGGCGCGCAAAGCGGCGAGCGGCTAAAACAAATTGAGCAAATTGTATGAAGTATGCCACAGCTATCGGCGACGCGCATTGCGGTGCGACCTGCGGCGCGGTGGCTACCCGCGCGTCGGCGGTGGCGACGGTCTGCGCGGCGTGCGAGTGAAACAAATGCACTCGGGAGTATCGAGGCGGCCACAGCTCAGAGCGGCGCGCACAGCGGCAGAGGTGGACGCATTTAGCATCGCGCGACCAAAACAAATAATTTTGTTTTTATCGCGCATTGAGCTCATATAAAATAATGGATACAGAACAATTTATTAGTGAAATACTGAGTAGACGAGCAATATGGATGTCAAACATCCACATCATAAATATAGGCATGTTATAAAAAAATTGTGGGACGAAATAAAACTAACTAATATACTCTAAATACGTCCACCGGTGATGCCGCCGCGGTCGCAGCTGGTCGAGCTGTGGCATACCACCGCAAACCGCGCCTCTCGCAGACCCTCTCGCCGCGCCGCGCTCCACACCGCCAGAAACTGTGGCCAAGCTCTTACACACCTGGTGTCTCCGTTTTCAATATATTTTTGCGTCAGGCATTATCGAATTTGTAAATGAAATTTCTTTTACGTGCCCTGTCAGATGATAAATTGTTAAGTATACTACACACGTACAATAAATATATATACTATTAGCTTTACATAGGTATTAAATCCTTATCTTTTCAAATATATAAATGTATTTGTCATCTATGTGCGAATGGGTAAATAGAACCGACTGTAGTGAAATGGGATTTTATTTTTAAAGTAACCGTTAATTCACGTAAGCTATTATTTATTATTAACGAACGTTTGTATCCTATAACCTGATATTATATTATGACATTTCTGTAGACACCAAATTAACGTAAATATTTTTCTACCAAATAAATGAAATTTCCTAAAATTTACCCAATTTCTTTAAAATGTTCGATAATCTCAATGCAAATATGTTATTATAGGCTCTGATTAACCGCGACAATGATGATTTCAAATTCTAACTTGAATGACTCAGGCTCAAAGTGTTAAATATACAAGTTCAAATCAATTCGAAACAATTATTTTCGCCGCGAAAACCCATGATTACAAAATCACGGAGATAGCCTTTTCTGCGAATATTTGATAACGTTTTCAAGATGAAACAAATGAAGCCTAGCTAAAAATACAGAGGATCAAGTTACGGTTACCAGCAAGTATTTTATTAATATCCATTAAAATTCGCCTCACACATGAGATATACGATAACCGTACTTTACATATTATAATTTAAATGGTAAGTCTCGGTAGCGGTTTGGCTCACGACGTTATCTGGAAGGAAGACGCTACCAAAGTCGTTAGTGAAATGTTGGGATCCACGGACATAGGATTTACTTGCAGGAAGTGACGTAATGCTTAAAACTAAGCTGTAGAATTTAGTTTAATTACACTTAATATGTTCGGTAAGGACTAAAATGTATTATAATAGCTTTAGGTTTTGGGGAACATAAATAGTTTTATTACCTAGTATTTAGTTAGGTAATGAAAACCGGGTTTATATACAGGATGGTCAAAAAGTCGTGGATCAAACGCAAATAGGGGATAGATGAGGTCATCAGCTGCAAAAAATTGTTCCACGGGATGTCTCTAAGCTGTTCCTGCAGAGTTATAATTTATTTTGCGTTTTATAAGAAAATTGACTTTTTTTACTAATTCTTATTGAAATTCGAAAAAATATACATCCTGTATCTTTTTCATAATATCCACTAGATTGGTACTGATGAGTTCTTCTCCAAAGATATTAGAGTGATCCATTCTATTATTGGTTAGTTTTGTTATTACATTCCTTAAAAGTGTCGTCATCTTATTTATTTTACAGTTTCAAAAGTTTCAATCGATGACTCGAATTGCTCTGATTTATAAGTCTTAGGCAACTTTTTATCTAGGAAGAAAACTAGCGAAACGTGCAATAAATTTGTTTTGTTAGTGCATATACCTACAAATTTTTAAATTGTCTAAAAACTATTAAATTAAAATGTGCTATCGTTGTTTGAAATGGAAAAAACCTAATACCCGCCAGATTTCAAATTTTATTAATTTGCATGAAAATAAAATTTTAACGGCTTTGTGTTTCGGTGTTAACAATATTTTAACTCTGTTTTAAAAAAAAACAATAAATTATTCATAGAATGAGAGACAGCTATAGCTATATACGTTAGTCTTTAGAGGGTCAGTTCTTCAATGAAATGTTCTGTACTTTTGATGTGAAACATTTGTCCAATTGTCAACTGAAACCTAAACTGCAATTTCGCTTAGCTGATTGAATAAATCGCTGCCAATTTCGACATAGTATTTCACAGATAGTGCTATTTAATAATGACGTATGTATAGTTGAATAATACATTTATCCAAATTTTTTCTACAGTGTATAAGACCATAATGAAGTGCTGATCCCTATTTGTTTAATACGAAATGTTTTGTGTATTTAGATAAATCAAAATGCGGTCTGCAATCGGACATTGCCCAGCCGAGCGTCAGTTTTTCTTTCTCCCCGTATAATAAATTGTATATAAAGGATCCACGCGAGCGAGTCACGCATAACATTTCATGGATTTATACCCCACACTTTTGTCGAAATTTAGATTTAGTGCCCCGCCAGATCATAACTCACTGCGGCTCTTGGAGTATTTTATTGGATTCAAATGGAATGGGATTAGGTACTTATTAGCTATGTTTTATGTTAGCCGTTTGTTAATGGAACGTTTTATTTCATTTTCAACAGTGGTCCTTTACATGTGGTGAAATTATTAATCTGTAAATTACAGTTTGAATATAAAAAATACAAATACATGAAACAATATAGGAATGCAAACTTTATGCTGATAGAATCTTTATTAATGGGACAAGAAACAAAAAACATAATAGCATTGTAATAAAGGATGTTTAGTTGAAAAGAAAGTGCACTACACTAGGATTCCGTGTCACGGGTAGCTAGTATCTTCCATTTGACATGTTAATGGTAATTTCTACTTAATTACATTTTATAATTAAACTATTGTTGCACAAAAAGTATATTTTCCGATTCAACAGAAGATGTTGTTTAAGATTGTTAGCGAAAATTTGGATTTTAAGCAAGTGGTTAAAGCTGGCGAAGATAGTGCGTTTTTTTGGAGCTTCCAGGAGATGTTTGTTTCCAAAAAAGTCTGCATATTGCTATTAATTACAGTGTCTTAACGTTAAATGTTTTTTATACAGAAATTAAACACTTCTTCCTAATATATTCTTTCATATTTATAAAAAATATAATACGTAGAAACAACAAAAACAACATGAATTATTAGAAGTAATTTAACAAATAACACACAAATCTATAATTTATTCAAGCAAGCCTTAGTTATTATAAATTATTACTTCTAAAGCAAATATTGTACAGCTTTCGCATGATATTATGTGATTGCCAATCGAAATAAGGTAATCAATACACTTCATTACGCTTAATTATCTAATTGTTAAAGTACATTAAAAAAATCAGTTTTAGACCAGATGAGCCACTAGAGTGTGTCCTCAACACTTTTGTCGTGCTTTTGAATCCCGGCTGAGTACCATAAGCAAGCACACCGTACATGCCATGTAGGTTTCATTACGTATATATGTTCGCAAATGATAAAGTCATTTTTAGAACAATAATATATGGAAATAGTCAAAAATTTTATACTTAATGTCAGCAATTTGACTCCTAGCCTCTAAAACAAATTCTATTTGATACAACTCTTTATAATATTTTTCAAAAACTTTTAAAACCCATCAAGCGCCAGAAAAATTCAAAGCACTCAGCGTCACACGTTAATAACAAATTTGCCGCATTAAGCAGAGCTCGGGAACTCATATATACATTGATGTATTTCGCGTCGTTGAAAAAACAGCAATTACTAGCAGACGCCAGAGGTTAATAAAGTCGGGTAGAGAGCGTATTTCAGACTCGTCCGTTCATATGAGTTTTACGTCATTTGGGCAAATTTTTCAAAGCAGAATAATTTTTCCCTTCGCGCGGCGGGTTAAATAACACTCGTTAACTTTCTGCACCCATCACGAGAGCAATTATACTGAACATTTAAAACGTTCGATTAAAATAAAAAATAGCCTCATAACGTTGGCAACGTACATTTTAATTGCAAATGCTGCAATATATTTGTTTTATATCTTATTAATTGCGTTTATTTATTTGCTTATTCAGTTGCAGTTCAAAGAGTCTCATCTTCAAATTTCGAAGATGTGTGGCAGTGTGGACCCACGAAAGTTCACACAGAAACACTGAGAAATAAACTTAGATACTTATGCCAAAATATACAATAATAATCAACTGTTAATATGTCATGCTCAAAAATCCCAAAATGTACGATGTCGCCCAGTTTTATACTAACCTAACGTATCCGTCCAAAACCTGCTTTTAGAATCAATATAAAGGATGTATCGTGTTTCGATTCATAGATTTTGCGATAAGCAAAAGCCTTGCTGAAAACAGGTTTTCTCTGTGATTTAATCTGGCATCAAAGGAACGAATGTATACTTTATAGAATGTGCTAGGAAATGAATTTAGACTTCTGAAAATGGCAACATACATAAATTACATAAAGACGATTTCCTAACGGCGGTTTATTGAGAGATTAATAATAATATATATCTAATGAACGGTGCACTTTTGCTACGAAATTACCCGATAAGGTAATGACTGATTAAAAAAGAATAGGTCAGCGAAAGAGCTTCTTAGCTTCAGAATAGTGCGGCCTGAACTATTTTAACTAAAAATAGAAGAGAAAATATGTTGAAAACGTCAGTAAATCGTTCACTTGATTGATGCGGGACTGTTTATGCTTACTTATATTTGTCTTCAAAATAAATGAGGACACTATGTAACTCTTCCCTGTGAGTTAAGGGAAGTATAAAAAAGTATATTTTTATAGGTAATACTAGCTGACCCGGCAAACGTCGTTTTGCCATGTATATTATTTCTAGGAAACATTTTTTTAGTTCACTATCTACTATAATAAAAAAGGGGTTGATCGTAGAGGGGTGACAATTAAGGGTTGTATGTATCATAAAAAAATAAAAACAAAAAGTTTTGTTTCAAAAATTAAAAATAAAACTTTAGGGATAGGACCACCCTTAACATTTAGGGGGATGAAAAATAGATGTTGTCCGATTCTCAGACTTACTGAATATGCGTAAAAAATTTCATGAGAATAGGTCGAGCCGTTCCGGAGGAGTATGGGAACGAACATTGTGACACGAGAATTTTATATACGTATTTAGATATAAGATAATACCGTACCTTAGTCAACTAACAATTATTTCCCATCAGATTTCTCTCAAACGTCTCTCTTGCAATCTCAAGTAATATCTGCTATTCAAATAGTCAGGGACTAATTTAAAAATATCGTTTAGCGTAGTACCGAGTTGTTCTCCGATCTCTTAGCAAATGTCGGTTTCCCATGAAATATACATTAAATATTTACACAGTCTCAAGGCAAGCACTCCTTGAAGTTGAAAAGATTTGCAATTCACAGAGTATCCTTTATAAAAAGACAGTGTACATTGTTTTATTTCACCGTTTCTTCTATTTCCGAGGAAAATGTGGGTAGAAAAGTGTTTCGGAATTTTGTAAATGTAATTTAAGTTTTTATAAATAAATAATGAACATTGATTTAAGTTACTTAATCGTTCTGAAATTTGCATTTTTTATTTTGCCTAATTTATTGCGTATAACGTCTTAAAGGAATCGAAGGAAAATTAGCTGATATTTAAAATTGATAATATTTCATATTTCTAAATTTACTTTTAGAGGTTATATATTGTAGTGTATTGACTACATAAAGTGTTACTTGGTTGTCTCATGCGCCTACGTCACTTGTCAGACTGTCAGTCGTAATCCGACATCCGAACGGAGCGGTTGTGTGTAGGACGTTTGTACAAGTGTTGTGGTGTTGGTGAGCCGTAAATCACTCCAAGAAGCAGGACATTACATGTGGCGACGAGGAAAAAAGTGAGTACACATAAGTAAAAAAAAAAGGGAAAGATACGGTCCACTAAACAAGTGACGTCATTCCCAGAGTACTTTGCCTATAATTTACTATGACCCGGTTGTTTTAATCATTAGCTATTGATAGCAGAAACAGTTGCATCTTGACTTCTGAACGAATGTAGATAATTTTATTGTTGACGGGAAATATGAACAGCACTTAGGTACTTATTGTTTTCATATTTCATAAATGTTTTGCTTGTATTACAATATTTAATATTGTCGTACCTACATTTAAACAGTAAGCAACAAACCTCTGCAATTACTGAGCTAAGGATATAAACAAATAATTACCTATAGGTTCAGCTACTCTAAACTACGGGTACCTACATTGAATGTACGATTGTTTTGTAGCACCTACCTACATAGTGATAGAAAGATATTGTACTAGTAGACCGGCCAAGCGTTGCTGTGGCTAAGGTTTTTGTTATATTACAAAGTAGTAAACTATTCAAGGGAAACGGTAGGAGAACACCAGTCATGGGGACCACCATGCTTTATGGTGCTTATACCATTAAATTGTAGAAACGTTGAAAGAATTATATGAAACGTTGGTACTTTTAACACAGCGCCATCTGTTAGAATGGTGACTATTAAATAAGAAACAAATATTTTGCAATAAAATAATATTGTGGGTATAAATTGAGATGTATCCTATCTTTAAAGTTAGATTACACGGTGTGCAAATTTAATTGATATCGGTTCGTTAGTTTAGGAGTCCATAGCGGACAAACAATGTGACCAGTAATTTATATATACTAAAATTATGCTTGTGTTTAGTGATGTTTCTATTTGTCTACAAAAAAAAAATATAATAAAAATAATAGCAAGGTTTATTTACAACCGTTGACCGTTAAATCGGTAGGTACCTGTCTACCTAACTAACGCAGATTTAACAAAGACCCTAAATTGGATCTGGTTCACTAAATTAATTAAAACTATGTGGTAGTGATTTATACTGTAAAACAAAAGGGAGTATCTACTCAAGGCAGTTGGAACCCACCTGATCATTAAATTGATATCTTCAAATAAAAATAAAAGCAGACTAAAAGTCTGATCATTACATTGATATCTTCAAATAAAAATAAAAGCAGACTAAAAATCTGATCATTAAATTCATGCCAGTAAATAAAAATAAAAGCAGACTAAAAGTCTGATCATTAAATTGATATCTTCAAATAAAAATAAAAGCAGACTAAAAGTCTGATCATTAAATTGATACCTGTAAATAAAAATAAAAGCAGACTAAAAGTCTGATCATTAAATTCATATCTTCAAATAAAAATAAAAGCAGACTAAAAGTCTGATCATTAAATTGATACCTGTAAATAAAAATAAAAGCAGACTAAAAGTCTGATCATTAAATTGATATCTTCAAATAAAAATAAAAGCAGACTAAAAGTCTGATCATTAAATTGATGCCAGTAAATAAAAATAAAAGCAGACTAAAAGTCTGATCATTAAATTGATACCAGTAAATAAAAATAAAAGCAGACTAAAAGTCTGATCATTAAATTGTTATCTGTAAATAAAAATAAAAGCAGACTAAAAGTCTGATCATTAAATTGATGCCAGTAAATAAAAATAAAAGCAGACTAAAAGTCTGATCATTAAATTGATGCCAGTAAATAGAAATAAAAGCAGACTAAAAGTCTGATCATTAAATTGATAACAGTAAATAAAAATAAAAGCAGACTAAAAGTCTGATCATTAAATTGATATCTGTAAATAAAAATAAAAGCAGACTAAAAGTCTGATCATTAAATTGATACCTGTAAATCAAAATAAAAGCAGACTAAAAGTCTGATCATTAAATTGATACCTGTAAATCAAAATAAAAGCAGACTAAAAGTCTGATCATTAAATTGATACCAGTAAATAAAAATAAAAGCAGATTGAAAGTCTGATCATTAAATTAATACCAGTAAATAAAAACATAAGCAGATTAAAAGTCTGATCATTAAATTGATATCAGTAAATAAAAATAAAAGCAGATTAAAATTCTGATCATTAAATTGATACCAATAAACAAAATAAAAGCTTCACAATAAAATTATTATTGTACGTTAGTGGGTACTAACTTAGCAGATTAAAAATCTGATAATTCAATTTATACGTTTGTTGGTTATGAACAGCTTAAGTAGATTTATGCTGATAAAAATATAATCCGATCATTAAATTCATACAAGATCATCTAAGATGAAATCTACAAACTTAGCAGATTCAAAATCTGATAATTAAATTTATACGTTTGTTGGTATGGACGGCTTAAGTAGCTTTATGCGGATAAAAATATAATCCGATCATTAAATTGATACGAGATGGAAGCATCTGAGATCAAATCTAACTGCAGATACATAGATATCTGAATCATTAAATTGATAAATTCCTGGTCGCCCCAAAGATGTCACTCCTTTACTGGAAAAGTTGGGAGCGATGGAAACGAGCACTATTCATTTACCTCGAAGCGTCTAACATTGACGAAGACGTAAAGAAAAGGGCCTCTCTTCTACATTTCGGCGGGCTAGACTTACAGGAAGTGTTTTACAACATTCCTGGAGTTAGCTCCGTCGAACCAACTGAAGGCAAAGACGTGTTTGAAGTAGCAATATCTAAACTTGATGCCTACTTTGCACCAAAACAGAACAAAGTATACGAGAAACATATATTCAGGCTCCTTAAACAAGAACCTGACGAACAAATTGAAATTTGTGGTGAGACTGGGAAACAAGCTGATAAATGTCAGTTTGCCAACAGAGATGAAAACATTATCGACCAAATAACGAAAAAATGTTTTCTACCCGGACTGAGAAAAACGATATCACAGATTGGGGATGAAATTACATTAGAGCAAGTAATCACCGAAGCAAATACTCTTGAAGTTGTTAATAAACAATTAGACGAGTTTAAAAACCCACTGAAATCAAATGAGAATCAAGAAGTAAACAGGATGGATAGTAAATTTAAAAGGAACTTTGATAAATTAAAGAATTTTGTACATGGATTCGGTAGATGTGGTAAACCTAGACATGCTGGAAATGATGCAAAATGCCCAGCAAGGAATAAAGAATGCCTAAAGGGTGGTCTTATGGGGCATTTCAGACAATACTGCCGAACGAAACAGACGTTGAAGCGGAAAGTGGAAATATTATAATAATATAGACATGATAAAGTCGTTTCGACAGGAAGAAGATCTTAAACATAGGAATATTTTAGAGCCGATAGTGGGTAGCCATTGTACGAGAAAATTACCCATTGCCGACAATGGACAAGTTGCTACCTAAAATGAAAAATGCAAAAGTATTTACAATATTGGATATTAAAGATGCATTTCACCAACTTGAATACATAGATCCTGCTTCAAGAAACAACCACTTTTATAACCAGTAAAGGCTTATTAAGATACAAGAGACTCATGTTTGTCATATCATGTAACCGAAAACTGGTGAGCCCGGGATTATTGCATATGGCCACAAAACTCTGACTGACTGTGAACGCCGCTATTGCCAGACAGGAAAAGAAGCGTTAATTCTCGTGTGGGCGGTGGAACATTTCCACATATTCCTTTATAGTAAAATATTTGAACTTATAAGAGATCACAAGCCGTTGGAGGTAATATTTGGTCCTAAATCTAAACCATGTGCAGGGATAGAGAGATGGGTTATGCGCTTACAATCGTACCACTATAAAATAGTTTACCAACCAGGGAAAACCAATATCGCCGACTCATTGTCGAGACAACAAATAAGCAAAAATGCGGAGAAATCCCTGATAAAATTGGAAGACAATCACATTTGTCATATTGTAGAGTTTGCCCGACCTCGTGCTGTTTCTATTAAAGAAATAATAGATAGCACAATGGACGATAGGAAAATATTTATCGTGAAAGAGGGTTTATATCGGAACATATGGAACGACGATGTGAAGTTGTATAAAATCTTACAAAATGAACTTTGTTTTCATGAGGGTTTATTATTGAGAGGAATGAGAATTGTGGTTCCCTCGCCACTCCGTAAAAGAGTTTTGGATGCAGCTCACGAGGGACATCCCGGTATCGTGTCAATGAAGGCGAGAATTCGTACGAAAGTCTGGTGGCCTAGATGCGACAGAAGCTGATAAAATTGTTAAAGCCTGTAAAGGATGTACTCTAGTATCTGCACCATGTCCACAAAACCCTATAAAACGGCGTGAGTTTCCAGAAGTGCTTTGGATTGATATCGCAATTCATTACAAGTGGTGACCACATATTATAAACAAGTGAAGATTTGTCGCAAAATTACCTCTACTGAAATTGTAGCCAAACTTAAAGGAATATTCAGTCGATCAGGAAATCAATAACTGCAGATAATAGAAGACAGTTACTCAGCGAAGAGTTTAAATCATTTCTAACAGAAATAAGCATTATTCTTTTCAATACAGTACCATATTGGCTGCGACAAAGCGGAGAGGTCGAAAGACAAAACTGTGTCATACTTAAACGTCTTAAAATAAGTATAGCTGAAAATAAAGACTGGAAGGAAAGTTTACTGAAATATTTAACCATGTACAACACATTCTGTTACTGGAAGAACCTCATCTCTTTTTTCAAAAGAAAGTTTAGAGATAAATTACCTATGGAAAACGATACAATAGAGAGGACAGCACAAGACACTAAGGTTAAGGATAGAGAGAAAAAAAAAAGAAAACAAATGGGAAAATAAATCGGATACGATAAATGGAAGGCTGGATAGTGTGATTGAATACCAGGAGACATAGTGTATATAAAAATATGAATAAAGGAAATAAATAAAAATAAAATAAATAAATCCAGAAACACACACGGTGGAAATCACGAAAGGAGGAGATATCACGGTAAGAAACGATGAAACCGGTCAAACTCGAAGAAGGGACGTTGTACATTTGAAAAGAGTTCAAGGGGAATGGAATGTCTGAAAAGAAATGAAGTTAACGACGAGGAAATCAATGTCGGAACTTAACCCTAGTGTAGCTGCATAAAACTTTAATTTCATTAATTATGTTTAATTCATGTAAAATCCATCACATTACATCCAAGTTACATTAATGAGTAATCAGAGAGATATAATCAATAAAAACAAATAAAACAAAAAAGGGATGTAGTGTATTGACTACATAAAGTGTTACTTGGTTGTCTCATGCGCCTACGTCACTTGTCAGACTGTCAGTCGTAATCCGACATCCGAACGGAGCGGTTGTGTGTAGGACGTTTGTACAAGTGTTGTGGTGTTGGTGAGCCGTAAATCACTCCAAGAAGCAGGACATTACATATATATATATGTTTTAAACAAAATTCTCGATTAATCTAAATACATAAACCTAGGTGTTACAGTGCAGAACTTGTGATCGTTTCAAAATATTAAATAGGAAAATTTCATGTTAAGATTTAAATCAAACTATATATTTTGTTTTGTATATTATTTTCTCTTTGCTGATTTTTTAAATTGTATTTCTATAGATGATATACATACAATTTTACATACCATCAGATGGTAAAGCACACAGATACAAATAAAACACAAATTAATAAAGAAAAACAGAAATGTGATTCACCTATTGGATACAAAGATGAATCTTATTTCGTAAAATACTTTAAAGAAAGTCTAATTAATTAATCCTTACATTGCTTACATTGAAATCATTGACGCTTTCATTGGCTTTATTACTCGTTATTTAACACTGACTTATCGGTAAGTATATCTTTGTATCACTAAAACCAGGATTACTTTGTTCATCGGCACGGCTAAAAGAATGTGATTATAACATATAGTAAGATAAGGAGGGTCAAAAGAGAGGATTAAAAGCTATTGGCTGACTGCCCATCCAATTTTCTTTGTTGACGTCCCGTGGGAGCGACCAAGATTATCTTAACAAAGACGCCGGGCAAGTTCGCACGCCCTTTGAAACAATATTATCTCGCAAATCTAAGAAAATAATTATTACACTACGTTCTTTGTACATTTACAGTCATAATTGGGAAAATAATATTTTAGCGTTAGTATTAGTGTTATTCCTTTGTCTTTTGCTTATTTTTATTTTTGTTTAACATCAAAGATAATAGTGTAATTCAAAGGAATATAATTTATTTATATTTCAGATGAAACATTTTTTTGTATTAGGTGTTTACTTTACTTTATTATTAGATATAGCCAGCGAGTGGACTGTAAAATGTGTATTTAAATTTATATATAAAAAGCGTCAGGAGTATCTGTATAGTATGTATATGTAATGTATGTATTAGCAAGCTGCACTATACATGAGAGGCCGAGAAGCTAGGCCCTAATATCCTGGATCCGGAAACCCTACAGTTGTGTCCTGACAGATAAATAGTGAATAGATAAATATCGTCGTCTAAATAAGTGCGGGATGTCTGCACCAAGATACCTAAAGTAAAAGACCGGTAGTATGAGGCGTTTAAGGCGGTGGGATTTTCTTAAAGCTATCGAGCAGGCTCACCACGATTAGGGCTTGAAGGACTCTACTCTCTTTGAGAGAAAACGAAAACGTGAATAAGACAGAGCAATATTCAAATCGAACATATTTTATTTACATTAACACCTATACAAAATTACGCTCGTGAGCTGTCGTGTAATCTTTAAAAAAATTTAGCAACCGCATCAGCCGTCAACAATTTAATATATAACATAATAAATTGTTGACAAAATCGATGGTCGGGCGTTTTATTACACTTGATTAGTTTACGGAGTCTTTCGTGTTAAAAAGTTTTATTTAAATGTATTACTGTATTACTTAAATGTTAGTATATTAGTATAGATACATATTAGAAACAGAAAGTATTTGCATTTTTTTAGTTTAGTATTAATTCAAAAATTACATGACCGATTTCAAACATCATTAGAATGCTTTATAAGAATTATTAGGAGAGGCCGCTAGAATTAAATATGAAAGTCGGATATCAGGTGAAATAAAAGTCGACATCTATGTACCTTTACGAATACTTCAATATCGTTTTAATTAATTCTAATATTCATAACAAATATGTCTAAACCGTTTCAACTAACATACACATCTGACTCACAAAAACAAATGCTAGAGTTAGAACTAAGTAACTAAGATAAAGCTTTAATAATCTATGTACCGATCAAATGTGGGCGATAAGTATAAGAAACAAGTAACCAATATTCCACCAGCATTATAATTTAACGAAACTTTTATTTGTTAATAGTAAATCTTGGAGCAATTGTGAGCAGCATTATTGCTCGTATCGCGTTCCTGTTACGACCCTCTGAATTCCCATCATACCACGTCAGAATTAACGAGCGGCGGGCTATTTCAATAGCACCAATATGTGGTTATAGCTTTGAGAATGATCTCCGTGTCTACAGTCTCTGGCCCGTGTATGGTGGTTAAAAGCTGGACGTTATATCACGTACAAACTTCTAGTTACTTGAAAACTGTATGGGTCGTTCAGTTCTTGTACATGCAACTTACATCTTCGACTAAAATTTCATTTACATATTTGTCTTTTGACGTGATAACGTCTTTAAAATCGTTTTAGTCGGGTGACATGTTCAGAAACTTGTGTCACACCAAAACCTCACGAGCGCGATCGCAGGTATAACGAGAGAGACGGACCGATCTCCCGTCTCATCTCGAGCGCTGCCAGTCATTCCGTGAATGTATGAAGAAAAATGTATATCATAGTCGAATAAGTAAACTTGTCATTTTACACCCGAAATTTATCATCAAAAGTGTGAATAAAACGATAGATGTAATTTAAAATTTGAAAAAATTGTTATCTTCATTAATTCCTTACTTCCCAAAAACTTATATCACCAATAAGACGTTATCACGTAAACATCTCGATCGTAAACCTACTTTACAAACAACCAATATTTTTTTTTTAAATCATTAATTACAGAAAAACAATAACTAACCTTAAAATATAATTACTGAAATATATTATTAAAAGGAGTCCCTTTAGGCCAGGTTCCGAAGATACTGGCAGCATTCCCCCTTTGAATATAATAATTGATATAAGTACACATCGTAAAAGGTAGAAGTCGTTTAATAGGTAAGCAAAAGTATTGAAATGATTTTATGAGTGAGAACTATTACGTGTAATTTAAGTTCTATTATATATTATACGTATCATTTAACGCGATAGTAAATTTGCAATATAATCTCATCCTTTAACTGCCTCCGTGATGGTAGTGACCCCGGTCCTCCAACCCTGAAAACCTATCTCCCATATATAAATCACCGTAAAACGAGCACATGTTTTAGTTGTATGGAGATAATAGGTTGCACGGTCTTCCGTGTTTAATTCGTCTTGTCCGTTCGGCATCTCGATTGATGCTGGATATATTTCTCCCCTCTGTGCTTTTCCTAACGACGTAACACGCTCGGGTGCACATGTCTCTTAATCAATCGTTGCCAGTTACCATTACTTGATGAATTCGGATTAACAAGATACTCACTCTTTCTGATTTCTTTTTCAGAAATTTCATTTATCGAACACCGCACTTAAGTGAAGTTGGTTGCGTGCTCCAAAACAATACTAATTTTATAATTTAAACAACGAATTTGCAAGCAGTGCCCACCGATTTTATAAAATATTAGGCGACCCTTATGCCTATAAAAATATATTTTAAGAATTCTCAAATAGTAAGGTGATATATATGTGGCAGCCAACTACCTTAATTAGCCGTTCAATTAACTGCCTAGCCGGTTAACTAACGCCCTGAAAGATGTTCAGCCAGTTGATTAAACGGCTAGGCAAATGACTTGGATCGATGACGTTTCATTACTTGCCTAGCCTAATTTAAATTTAATTCCACTTTTTGCCATCTAGCAGCTAGCGTCAAAACTCTTCAAACTGTCAATATCGCGTCCAAAGATAACTTTACTACTATTGTATATTATTAATTAAAGAGTATCTCTCAATAATAATTAATTTCATTAGAATTCAAAAATGCAATTAATTAAAATTCGATTCAGTTATTTCCTTCCACTAAAAGAAGCTAATTATAATATGTAATTTTAATTTTAATGTTCCTACTATTTAAATGTTCATATCATCATCAAAATTACTATGTGAATGAAGAATTTCATCTATGTATATCCGTTTAGCGTTGAACAAAATACCTTTCATATCCTGAAACGTAGACAAATAATAATCCAGCGCGTATCGATTCTCTTGCTCAAATTGTATCATATAAAATGCTAATCAGCCCTCCCATAACGAAGTGTCAGCTTTAGTCCGGGGATATGAATTAACATGTTTACATTCTAAAACACGAGGTACTTTAAGAGGAAATTCAAATAACCATTTGCATTTCCGTCTAAACTTATGAACCCCGACGTTATAAATGGTCCCCTCGACCCGGGATGAACACTTTTTCAACAAAGTTTACAAATATGTGCGTTGGGTACGCACCTGCATCAATGCTGCCTAATGGCACATTAAGGTAGACACTTTGCTCCAAATGACTTGCACAGATGTCATTTTGCTAGGGTTAAGCCCAAACTAACGTGTTCATGTATATATAACCCCGCAAATTAATTCATATGCGTATTAGAAGATGGCGTAGTAGTGCTTGGGAATGGGGATGCGCACGGGCATGTTTTTTAAAAAAATCGTGTGTGGACTTTTGTACACGCGTTTGAAGTTATACTTCTTTGGTGTAACAAGATAAAAATCTTTTTAAAAATGTTATTCTACGTTTGTAGAAAAAACGACACTAACAATAGAAAAAACTAAAATGTTTATAGCTAACTTCAGGGTGTCGGTTTTTTGTGACGGTGTGCGCGTGTGTCGTAAAAATTTACTTTCATAATTTTTCCTTAACGCGCCAAAAGAAGTATAACTTCAAAAAACTGATACCATGCATTATCGGAAATTATTTAACCCGTACGGCGTTTACTTCTACGTATGTTGTGGTAACAAGCGATCTCATAATTATTTAGCAACATATTTCAAATCTTGTCTATCAGATTGATATGAATATAGGTTAATGTGGCTTGGAAGCGTTTTATATTCACCTATATAATTTCTCTGATCAGAAATTGTCTCCAGTTTTAGTGGTTTACTAAAAAGTTACGCTGTTAATATACTCTAAATAAAGTCTTAGATATAAAAACTGAGACCGTTTTAAACGAACTCTTTAATACATTTAAATGTCGGTTAGTGACTTTACAAAGTTACTCAAATTACGGATCTCAGCAAGTGGAGCGATAAATAAAAAATAAGAGTCGTCGAGTGATGGATGCCGCCCCTGGGTAATCATCGCTTTAGTGGTTATAAGTAGAAGCGAGCTTGGCTCTAAAAATATTCAACCGAGGAAATTTTTCATATGAGAGTTGAGGTGTAAGTGTATATAGTACCTATATTACTGTTTCTTGCTTTAACACACTTGTTGTTATTGGGCTCTACTAGGATTAGGATGAAAAAAGATAAAAATAGGCAAAGTTGATTATGATTTCTTTACTACAAACCGACATCTATATAATATATAAAAATGAAACCCGTTTTCCGTTGTCACGACATAACATGAAAACGGTTTGACCGATTTGTCTGATTTTTTTTAATAATATTCCTTGAAGTACGAGGATAGTTCTTACCGAGAGAAAAATTAAAAAAAATGAGTGAAAAAGTCTAAAAACAACACTTTTCTATATTCCCATACAAAATATTCGTAATAATACTTAAAAGTCAATTTGAACTTTAATACCATATCATAAAGTTCAAGTGTTAGTGGAGGGGTTCCGGGAAGGTAAATTTTTATTTTTTGACATAATGTATTTGTTGTCTTATCAACTTTCTTTTTTTTTCTTACTAGCCAGACCGGTGTCCCGAATAGCAGAATAAATATTAAAAAAAAATAAAGAATCGACTGTTAGGCGGTACGATGTTCGCCAGGCCAGCTAGTTATTAATAAAAATAAAATCGGTGGCGCTACAACCTCTTTAGATTTGGGCCTTAGATTTCTGAATCTGTTACTTGATCATTTTTCAATGTAATAGGCAAGAAGGTGACCAGCCTCCAGTGCCTGACACGCCGTCGACTTTTTGGGTCTAAGACCTGTCGGTTTCCTCACGATATTTTCCTTCACCGTTTGAGCGAATGTTAAATGCGCACATAGAAAGCAAGTCTATTGGTGCACAGCCGGGAATCGAACCTACGACCTCAGGGATGAGAGTCGCACGCTGAAGCCACTAGGCCAACACTCCTTGAAACAAATCGACATTATTATCATTACCAAATCAAAGGGCAGAACAAACTCTTTTTATTCACATATTTCGAGTTAATATGTAAAGTACCTCCTATAACTTGTTTAGAAATACGCATTTTCTATTTTTTCCATGTTTATCCATTCTAACTTCAGTATACAAAAAACCACTCGTCACTCGCAGCAGGGCAAAGGGCGGACTGACAGCTGTCCTGTCAGAATGACCAGGGTTCTTTAATTAATAGTCGTAATGACATTTTATCCGGCTGTGCTAGATTAATTTTCTTGACGCTAAATTATTAATGTAGTCAGCTGTTTTAGATATAAATATAAATTTAATAGCAAAATATAACAATTTTATACATTTGTGTATAATTAAAATTATAAAAGCTTGGTAGTGTTTCATCACATGCTGCAACTGATACTGCTACGCCGTAGCTACGTCGTTATGTTTTTAAACCGTATCATAGCTCTAAACATAGTAAACTGTTTAATTTTAATATTATATTTTATTTGGTTGGATGACATATTTATGGATGACTACAAAATTGAATTTTTTATTTAGTAATTATTAGAAGATTTCCTTTGTTGTACAGAATATCGAACAGAGCTATTCTGCGGGCAGCTTTCCTCTTACTTTTTATTTCTGCTTTGCTTATTTATTACTAGCAGCGAACGTGCTCAACGCGAATTTGTTTTCATAATATTTCTTACGGACGCCATTTCAGCATTATGTGGTTCAATAGCAATGTATTTTGAACTTTATGTCTAAACATTAAAAGTTCTATTCGCATAAATTAGTAATATTGTATGCACATTTGTCTATTTATTTGCTTTATTGCGACATTTTATAATATCCTTCGTTTGCACGATAAGATACGAGACTCATTCGTTAACGTAAAGTGCGAATAAAGTGGTTTTTGGATTTATATAGCGCTTTAACTGCGTTACTCTAGAGTCTAGATGTTTCCACATTTGCTTATTTTAGTTAAGCCTTGAGCTTTTGGTAAGCAAGATTTCAAATTGGAAATAGAAGTGAATTCTCCACGTAGCCTTTCATAAACTTAAACTCAAACTCAAAATACACATTTTGAGAGATTATGTCAGAGGGGACGCGAGATGTGCATGTTGAAGCGATGGCAGGATTGGCAGGATTTGATGATCATTCTTCAGATTGATATTGTAAGCATAATAAGTGTCTATAATGTTGTTTGACCTTACGAATGTGTCTCATATGTTATTCCTTTTACAAAATGCACATTTTTGCTAATTCATCTGTTTTTGACATTGAATTCATTTTGGAAACTATTATCACTCATAGAGTAACCGATTGTTTAAGTAACTTAGCCACGGAAGTAGTAAACAACAAAAACATTATTGATAAATGGGATGCTATTTGTGTGGACAAGTTTGCTCCGTCTCACCTCCCTCGGACAAGCAAAGAAGCTGGGGCGGCCGCAGAGCAGGCGGGAAACAATAAACGGAACAAATATAAGAGTCTTTCCTCTAACTTCAATTTTGTTCCCTTTGGAGGAGATACTCTTGAGCCGTGGGGTTCAAATACACAGGCGCTAATTAAAGATTTAATTAGGTGCCTGGTAGATAGACTGGTGACCCCAAAGCTGGTGCTTTCCTCGCTCAACGGTTAAGTATCGCAACACAGCGAGGAAATACTGCCAGCGTTTAAGGTACACTGCCACACGGATCTAACTTTTTAGATTTGTTTTAATTTTATTTTTATTATTTTTTAATTATTTTTAACGTTAAGAAAATTGTAAATACCGTATATTTGATTCTTATGAATAAATAAAACTAAATATTAATAAATTTAAAAAATAGTACAAGTAGTGTTTGTAAGATCGTTTGAGTTCCTTTCGCTGGTGTTTCTGCTTGAAAACTTATTAATACATCTACTGTAAGTAAGGCACAATGTAAGAGAATTAGTACTTAAAAGAAGAAAGAACAGAAAAATTAAAAAAATATCCTACAAAAAGAGTATCCTACTCTATGTTTAAAATCTGATGTATTAGTAATTTGCATTAAAAACAAAACAATATCCTAAACCACCCACAAAACCAGCCATTTATGGAAAACAAACGTAAAATTCTGATCCGTTTCCCAAACTATCTAGCAACACCTGGCGTCGTTGTCCTCAAACTTTCCTTTTCAATTGTTTCCAAGTCGTTGCGATATTGTTTTCGATTACCAAAGTTAAATGGCCGATTCAAACCCATCTTGAATGTCACAGCAGTTAACTCTATATCGTATTAAGTTAAAGTGCTTTTATTAGGTCCCTACAAATTGGACCTTTGTTTAGATACGGCAGAACAATATTGTTATATAATTGAAACTACTAAACGTCAAACAAAGGAATTCAATTAGCTTCGGAGCAAATTACGGGCAAGTAGAATTCAAGGTTGATTTAAGGTCACACACAACACTTCGAATAATTAAATAAAATTTTGTTTACGCGATACATAGATTACAAATTACTTTTAAAATATTTTATTTTTAAACTTCATTGCTTCATAAACAAAAGGATTATAATTAAATTATAGGAGGGCAATGGAGCGCCTAATTGTTAAGAAGCGTAATATTAGTATAATAATAAGTAATAGTTTTATTATAAAATTTATGAACGAGTATTACAAAGGATATTTTATCTATAATTATAATATTAGTAAGAATATAAATATGATTTGCATTTCAATAATATACTTAAGACGTCATGTTAACAAAACACAAATATTTTACACGAAAGTACATATCAACCACTTTGACGAATAAAGGAGAATGAAGGAGAATGTTATCTTTAATCTTGATTACATATATTTAATAAAATATGGCTTTATCATCCTTACGCCTAAAAATTAACAAACATTTTTACTATAACAAACAAGTTAACTATGAAGGTCACGCAAAGGATAACTATGCAAACTAAAGCTATGAATGAGAAATTAATCAATTCTAACTCTTCACAAATGATACCCTATTGAAATAAGATTTTGCTAATGGAACTCCACAAATATTTAAAAAAGGAATCTTTTCGTGTTTTCCGTTTCCCATAGCAAAAGGAAACCACTAAATCGCTAAGAACATTGCACTGACCGTATTTCCACTACAAGCAGAAAGGGATTTATTTCATTATCTAGATTCGAATTGCAAATGACTGCCTCCCCACCGACATCTGCATTTCTTGATCGATGCGGTCCTGTCTTCGACCGTCTGCTCACTGTATTTATTAGGACTTAGCATTTTATACTATGGCATTATCGCTAGGGATTTAAAAAGATATGTACCTAACAAGGCAACCCTTTTCACTAGAATGAGGGTATAATATTAATTAACGTGTAAACATACAAAGTAATCATGTGTTAGATTATAAAATAAACATCATAGGTTTGTACAGTTTTACGTTGCTTTACTTATTTAAAAATGTTACCTAAATATTATTTTCCTTCACAAATTACCCAGGAAAAGAAACGCCGAAGTGAAACGCTAATGGATTAAGAAAGGCACAGCGCTTGCCAAAGATTCTTGTCACTTGGATTAATTCTGTTAAACAAACCAAGTATAAGTATGGCCAGATAAGGCCCAGGAAATTGCCTCAGAGTAGACCCAAGTGGTGCACGCCAAATAGTTGATGAATCACCACCTTGCATGACTAAATAATTGTTACTTCAGAGCCGATCGCGTGTTTGGCTCGCCCTTAGAAAGGGGATTTTATTGTGACACCTTCACTTATAGGATTATACTTTCTGTTAATTTAATTTGATTGCTGTTCTGAAGGTTTCGTGACCTTAGTGCATCATTTATTTTACTGCATTTTGATGTACAAAATGAGCTGCCAGAAATAGTTTATTAGGTGTCAAAAATATTAAAAATTACAATGTTTTTTATTGTTATCAAAGCTAACAAGTTTCAAACCGTGCCTTAGATACAGTTAAGATAACTGTGTAAGATTTTTAAAGATTTTGGAGGAAGTCAAGTACAATCTTGAACTAAAGAGGGCGTGATATGAAATATCTTGCTTTTCAAGTCACGTTGTAAAAGGTCCAAACAAAATGCAATTTTAAAATTTTATTTTTAAATATTTCGTTAAAGTATCTTACAGCTACAATTAAGTATGGTATTAAATTATATTTATGCTCTCAAAATGACACATGTTTAAACGAGGATAATCAAACTCTTATGAAATATGTAAGAAATAGGACACGTCTGAAAGGGACATGAGAACTTCTGAATTAGGCGCAGCGCCAACCAGATCCATGCAACTTCCTCGCAATCGAGCCCGCACACAAATCCCGAGAGGAGTTTTCGTATCGAAGACGTTGCATGCGTCCGCCAAGCGTCCGCGAATATACAAAAAGCAAGTGCATAAATATCAACTACGCTAAAACGTATACTTATACATACTTTATAAACTACTACTATATATACATAGTATAGCGCTTACATTTTCAGACCTGAACTACTTAATTTAAATGACTTTACATAATATTAGTATAGAATACATCAGCACCATATTGTTAGATATAATACCGATTATTCCAATGCAAATGTTTTGATTCGAAGCATTCAAGCGTTGTTCTCGCTATATCAGATCCCTGGACTACGGCGAAACTAGGTGAATGTGTACTGGCCTATATTATCCACATATTATTACCGTTTAATAGATTAATACAATTAATCTTTTTTAAGGTGGTTTCACATATGTGAGTGATAACAAACATTACTATCATTTAGTTTTAAAATATTAAACAACCCAGTATTTTCCTGATATTTACACTCAATCCTTATATAAGAAATACAACGAAAGACCAATAATTTATCTTCTAGTAAAAAATGGGGACATTGTTTGAACCTTAGTACTGAAAAAGCAATCCTAAGAACTAATATTATATATATAATTAGGATTGCTTTTATAATAGGATTATATATATAATATATAGTTCTAGTTAACTAAATCTACTTAGCATACATACACTATACTGCAAAAGCAATCTGAATAACAAAAATATAATCTATGTTAGTTTATGCCCCGTCACGAAATCCATAAATACAAAAAATCACCAAGTCAGCGTTGTATCGTTTGCGGATTATTACTTTCTTTATGTACGTATTATTCATAGCTCCGTATTATTGAGATCATATTTCAAGTGCCGCCATATTGACCAAATAGGAGCGTATCATTTATGTAGGACTAGTGTGTAGAGGAAGGATTACATATTTATTAAGTGAAATAGGTATTTCACTAAATTTTAAAATTTAGCTTTTGTAATTGGTACATAAAGGAATTTTAAGAAAACTATTGAGGTGATGTAAAAATCTAAATGAACATAGAAAATAAAAGTTAACACACAAACAACAAACAACACAGCCTACATAATTATTAAAAAATGATAAATGGAAAATTAAAACTAATTTCAAAAGTTTGATGTGAGGCAGTGTGACCTTGAATGCTGGCAGCATTTTCACGCTGGAATTATTATTATTCATTTAGCGAGGAAAGCACCAGCTCTGGGGTCACCGGTATTATCTACCAGGCGCCAACTTAAATCTTTTATTAGCTCCTGTCCAATTGAACGAGAGATATTCTAGTAAAAAAAGTTAAATTTAAACACTACTCGTACTATGATATTGAGATATAACATAATAACTTACAAAATATAATATTTTAAAAGCTAACAGCGCATTCGCGAACCTTCCAGTAAAGCCTCTTGTCCGTTACCACCCTGTTAACAGCCAAAAATGATATCATCTTTGGTCTAGGCGTGTACTACAATAAACACGAATTAATTTTGAATGCTTTACAATTGTGTTAAGCGAGAGGCTCTTGAGGTATCTGTTGGTCATAAAAATTATAATATCGAATATATAGGTATCACATTAAAATCGGTTTTATAACGTGTTACTGCTACTGTATGCATCTAGAGGGCGGCGTAGTGATAGCAGTTTGCAAGCAATTGTTCGCGCTCAACCTGAAAAGATTAAGAACACCAGATAACAGTCACGATACAGCCTTTCCTATATTTAGCCTAAAGAATAATATTTTGTCTACTGTTGCATCCACTATTGTATATATTTTATTTTTACATCTTTAGAATACATTTGGTTTTACATGTGTATTCTAAAGATGTTACAAGTTATATTTCCATTTTGTTACTTTTGTTTTCACCCCAATTGTTGCCTTTTCTTGGATACTTTTGTGATGTATTCGCATGATTATGTGTAATACGCTGTAACCTTTTAAATAATTAAAAATAAGCTTATAACATAATAATAAATAGATGTCATTTATCCCGGAATGTGGTTATATTCTGCACGATTAAGTACGTTAGTATCATAAAGGTAATGTTTGTTTATCAGTTATTTAATTTCTAATTAAAATGTGATTCCAGATGTAAAATCTCAATAACAACAAATAGACCTTAGAATTAAGGCAGTGATAGAATAATAATTTTGTATTCGGGTTTGGAAAACTTTCATGTGGTTTTCCTTTAGGGACTCGGGGTAACTGTAATTCAACTCTAATAACAGTGATTGAAATAATTAGAGTAATCGCCACTTACACTGTCATCAAATGAAACTAATGTAATTAAATAAAAAACACAACAAAAGATTATCAAAATTCTCTAGGAGTGGATGACACGCAATTCTTTCGTTGGCATTTATTCAACTTCTGTATTGTTTTATTTTTAAGTAAAATTGCAGCATTGCAGTATTTCCGATTCTTGAAGATCAGATATTTTCTCTCTTGTATCATGAATAAAACTAGGCGAGCTTTGTGTTTATAATACGAATTTCGCGTTTCCAAAGAATTGGCAGACAAGCTAGTTGATGTAACAGCTAATGTTCGCGGTTTCGTCTGTGTCTAAGAAAAGGTCGAATTGTATTTTCCACAAGGGAATATTTTACTGACTTCAAAAAACCTTTGGGTCTATAATTTACGTATTTTACGTAGCCAACACAATGAAATTAAAAGTATATATTTAAGTTTTACTGTATGATATTAGAATAATGTTAAATTGGTCTGACTGGTATCTAGTTCGAACTTCAAACCTAAAGATAATATTTCTTTATTGCATAATTTGTTAATTTTTTTATTTTATTTAATAACACTGACACTGGAGTCTGATTGTTAAATTATCTCTTCTTTTTTTAAAATCGTGTCTATACCTTCAGTCTTATAGTTAGAGTTTCACAGGCTTATCGCAGATCATATTAATTGCTACCTAATGATGATGATGCCACGGCGGACAAACGTAATTTTATCACATTTATTTTAATAAGAATTACTACAATACCATGATCAATTAAAATCAACGTTTTAAAAACGAATTGTACTTGCACTTTATGAAAGGTGCAATTATATTGTATGTATGCAAATCACTTCATTGTAACTTGTAAGCCAGTTGGGATAATAACAGTAATAAAATTTAACTTGTTTGCGTGTTACTACTGAGCTTTTATTATACCAAAGACACTTGAACAGAATAAAGAAATATTATCTACAACTTCACTTGGATATAAAACGAAAATGTGTTTTAGTTTGATTCGTATAAAAGGTTTTTTTATTTTTTTATGGGTATTTTGGTCTGTGGTAAGTGGTTAATTATCTTTATTCTATGAAAATTTCAGATTGTATTACTGTTTCGGTAACCTCGGAAGCCCCTCATCATCATCTAAATGATAAACTATTCTAATAATGAAGTGAATGATATGAGTCATAATGACGTTTCCCCTATCAGTGTTGCCAAGTTGTATAATTACGCAGTTTGTTATCGCTTTGTTGGTGTTTCTGCAAACAAAATATCGCGAAATTTGCATTACACTGGCTGGAGGGCGGGGCAAGGGCTTGTCATTAATAATAGAGTAAACTAAAGGGCGTTACCCGCCCTAGACGAGGTGAATGACCTCGTTATAGTCAGCCTTATTGTATAAGAAAATTCACTTTGACGCATTGTGTTTTTGAATATAGAACATAGCTTTCATTAGACAAGTCGTTTAGGCTATATAGACAGGGTCAACGCGTTTTTCAGTATGTTGATTTATCTCCTAATATTGGCTGCTGGTTATGGGGCAGAAGGCAAGTTACTAAGAACAAGCTGCCAGTACCAGTATACAGCTGGACACCTATGCTAATGTGATGGCTCCTATGTTATATAACTTCGGTAGGATTCCAATCTTGGTACTGACTTTCAACAACTAGTGATAAAAACACCGTCTTGAACGCCAGCGTTGAAAAAAAAAGGATGTTTAGACAGGTCGAAAATCTGCGCTGGAGGCATTAAACATACTCCAATAAGTCTTATAAATAAGGAATATACTATTTTGTATGCAAACATCTTAACCGACTAAGAAAATATCGAATCGCCTAGCGCGGTCACGAGCGAGCTTGAAGGTCTTGCATTAAAAAGCAACGGACAACAAAATTTAAAGTATGGAGCTTAAAAGGAAAACCACTTACCCCTAATGTAAACATTATTGATCAAAAGAGCATTGGTTTTACTTACCTAAGTCTAATGTTAACATTACAACTCCTTCTGGTAAATATTTAAAGTATCGAAATTCACTGTTCTTAGAAAAACACAAATTGTATTCATTTATAAAATAATATTAAATAATTCGAAATGATTATAGTAGAAAATGAAGCCGTATTAATTATCATTCATAACACGATACTCCAATAATATAAATTATTGCAATGAAATTTCTATATTAAATTTAAATTTATCGGTATTGCAATATTATCAGACACGGATATTTTCATTTACACTTTGAAATTACTTTACTAACGAAAAATTTCAATCGTTTCAGCTTTTAGCAATGTTTTAGGAAATTTTCGAAGAGATTATTTAAATAAGGTATAAAGTTAATTAAACGTTATGAGTACAAAGAAAATAATAACATGCTAATTACCATTCGCCAGTTCCGAAAATGATTTTGCCTTCGGGCGATGCTCAGGCGCCGTGAAATTACATCCACATATTTTAAAACGTTTTAGTGAATTTCCTTTTTGAAATCTCATTTAAATCGTTTTAATCACCAATATACTCTATTTTAATGTAATTTTTGCGATATTTATATAGTGGATTGTTTGGCGGTCCACATTATCTTAAAATTATGAATAGTTAAGTGTATAACAACTTATAAGAACTATAGTTATAGTAATCCTAATAAGCAAGCTCAAGTAACGTACGATTATTCATATACATTTAGAGCCTTCAAGGTCATACTGGTTATAACAGAGAAACGGAAATCTCTTTTAGATTCGATTCCCTAAAACAAAAAAATTGTTTTCCTTTAACTGGCACAGGATTCTTATTCCATTGAATATATATTGAATATGATGATAATGAATTATGAACGAAAAATACGAAAAACTTTCCAATGCCCTTCAGGGGAAACTCATGGGATAAATTAATATAACGACCAAAGTCTTATGTCGCTATATTTTGCTTTAATTTAGTTACAATTGCTTTCCGTTCAATAGTATTATGTTTAATTTAACAAAGCCTTAAGATCGTTCTCACTGAGAGGGTTGTAGCTATAAGCCGATTATTTTCACCTAAACAATTGAGAAAATTAATGTAAAAAGCTTAAGTGGTCCGGATACACGTAGGATTTTGTAATTTAATTATATAAACTATATTAGATATTTATTTATTGTAGTAATGAAACATTTTCATTTTAATATAAAATAAAACGTAACATCATTTTTATTATTTCATTTTAATATAAATTAAATAGAGTAGGAGAACCGTTTCTTGTCTATTTATTTTCATATAAAAGTAACAAATATTGATGTTTCCTTTCATTACATATAACCATAAAATATTATTTTTGTATTAATCGGGTCGTACAGGACTATTTAAATGTGACAATTGCGGCATAAGTTATGTTTAGAGTAAGTATACATCTAATATATAAAATTCACGTATCACAATGTTCGTTCCTATACTCCTCCGAAACGGCTCGACCGATTCTTATGAAATTTTTATGCATATTCAGTAAGTCTCAGAATCGGCTACTATCTATATTTCAAACCCGTAAGTAATAAACACCTTATTACTTAGGGGTTTGAAAGATCCACGTCCAAGATCCAAAATCCACCCAAAAAAAATATTTTTGTATCAAATTTTCATTATGTGGCATTAAAAGATACATACAACCCTAAATTTTCTCTCCTCTACAACTAATCTTTATTTTTTATTTGTAAAAAAATGGTACTCAGTGCAAACCTCGACTGGACTGCGAGTATTTTTTATTATTTATTCCTTCAACTCTGAGGATATAAATGGAAAAAAAATGAAAAATTTATATTTTTTTGTACATAGGTTTCAAAAAGTGAACAGTCTCTGTGGGGCATAGAAAAATGATTGATATTTTGGTTTGTAGCTACTAAAATGTAGCCCACCTTTTAGTAGCTACATACCAAAGTAAAAAAAAATATTAAAGCTTACAATAAATATTACATCAAATTAAAATCAAAACATTGACTTTTCCTGTCGATATCTTATATTCTCATACACAGCGCTACATTTTGTAACCGCATCCAAATAGGCATATTGTTTGACTGTTATTAATTCATCGTGTTCAGTAAAGGATGAATTGCAAAGCAAATTGTCGGCGATTTTGATTGGATTTTAGTGAGCGATTTTTATTTACGAATGCATTCAATAGGCAAACTGATTTGGGGTTTGTAGTCAAATCGAAATGTTGATTGAAGTTGTATTTATACTTGGCCTTAGATGTCTGTATTTGTTCGTAATCGTTTATGCGGCAAAAAGGTGAGTCTTTTGAATTTTTAGGGCTTTTCTCATGATGCTGGCAAGTGTTAATTGCGCATAGACAGTCAAAAGAGTTATTTGTGCTCTGACACTGCTGTAATAAGTAGGTTCTCAAATTAAAAGACTCGCAACACATACGGCGAAAGTAAGACTTAACAAGATTGAAATAATTATTTGACCCAGACAATAGATTTATTAAAACGCAAATAAAGACTTTTATTTATAGAGCCAAATGTTTGAATCTCCTACTGCATGAAGCATACTATTTAACATTGAATTACTAATAAAACTTTTTAACGAATATAATTTAGTACATTATTTCCATGTTACGAATTTGTAGTACTCAAAAACATACATATTAAATGGCTAATGTTTTTAAGAAAATAGAAGAGTTTTTTATTACCACGAATTTACTGAATAATATCTATAACAATCCTTTAGATAACATTTAAATTTCATTTAAAAAGCGAATAAGTCATTAAAACTGCCGGCGAACGGAACGAATAAGGCGAGTCGAGGAAAAGTGGTGGAATACTGCTGAAGCTGCTATCGAAAACTTGAAACTATGATATCTACGTTATTAAACTTTTCTTTACCGGTTCGAGACAATGGTTTTTAAAATTAACCAGTCTACAATAGTTGTGTTATCTTTGCGAACTCGTTATGCATAAGAATTTTCCTGTGATTGCTAATTTTCAATCTAGACGCGAGGAATTGCAAATTTTCCAGTCATTGGTGGAATATTTAATATTTTACGAAATGTAAATGGATTCATAAAATTTCAAAACTTGTTATACAATCAGGAAATATTTTCTTATGATAAATCGACATACCTATTTTAAATCTAATTTATTCCTTAAATTTCTATTTAGAAGGTTTTTTAATTCAACGGTTAAAATGCCCCTATAAAATTATATAGTAAAAAGCGCACGATAAAAAAACGTAAGCTAAAAAGGTTTCAAAGTGTTGCAAACAAGGACGTTTCCTAAATGTCTTTTCCAGAAGGTTCGTTGAATTTAAAAGTACATTTGGATGAGTGCGGGCATGTAATGAGTCGTCTCAGTGTTTCGATTGACCGCCCCTTTCATTCTCCGGGCCGATTCGATTGCTTTTATACCCTTTACGGTCTCTTTTAGCCGTTTTTTAAGCAGCTTCGACAGCTTTGCTAGTGTATAAAGTGAGATCATTTATACATGTCAATTTTCAAAGAGAATAGAATTTAATATATACTCATATAGTTTTTAGGCGCCTCATGTGTCGTCGACTTCTGGGGAGAGGTGCTGGTTACCTTGCGATGTTTGCCTTTACCGTACTTGTGTACTGGATTACTATTATTTCATTAATATGTATTTTAAATGGTTATGATTCCCGATCGCTAATAACAAAAGTAGAACCCTAATAATAATAGTAATTTTATAAAAATATACTAATAGTACTTTTATGCATGCTTTTATTCAGTCCTCTTTAAATAAGTAAAAACATTTAATAAATACGGTTGAGTACATTTTGTCAACTTGTATATGATATACAAATGTGTACTTAAGTACGTATAAGAAGATTGCCATAAAAACGTAATTAGAATAGCGTATCATCTATTATTAATAATACTGACTGAGTTATGAAACTCCTTAGCACAACGATTTCTAACCCTCAAACACGTTCCACCTACAATTCACATTTCTCGTAACTTGAACCAATTAAAAATTTGGGTTAAAGAACTTATGGCTCGGTTTTAATTTCAGTTATAACGTAATTTTTCATTTCAAATACCGCACGTGCTTCACAAGTCCACACTTAAACTACGTAAAACTTTGCGCTAAAGCAATCCTCTATATGAATGTTTTGCAAACTTGTTTTTAAAGTTGTAATTTCACAAAACTGAATAACGCGTTAAGAGCTGGGGTGAAAAACCGCCTCCGTGGTATAGTTGGAAACGCGTATTGCGTATATTATATTTCCAGTTGGATTTGAGTTGAAAAGGTCAAATTTATATCCTCTATTATTTAAAAAGATGTCCCTAACACAGTACGCTTTCTAATTAACTTCCATCATCACCATCTTACATCTCTAACCTAACGTCAAAATGTTTGTATCTGAGTATTTATGATTAGGATTTAAGTCTTAAAGTATAGTAGTCACGTAAAGCTAAGACAATATTTTATTTTATTAATTTTATTTGTTTTATTTTATTTTTGCTCTCAAACATCACACAAAATGAGGACAATCAGATACTTATGAAAATATATTATAGAATGGATATACACGTGTGAAAATGACATAAGAACCCAAAAAGCGCAGTGCTAACCAGATCCATGCAACTTTCTCACAATTGAGTAGCCCGCAATATCGCAGCACACAACTCACAAGGGGTCTCTTTATATTGGATAAGTCGCAATATACAATGTAAGTATATAATTATGTAGGAATAATAAAATAATTAACACTTCAAGGATTCTACACAATCTGTTAACAGGACCAATAACGATGAGCACAAACGTGAGACAGACATGTAAAAGGGATATTTGTTTCTAGTCAACCGTTTACTGCAGTGGATAGGGATTTTAGCAAGAAATTCCGTATGAATATTATTATAAATAATCTTTTAAAGATACAGTACATCCATGACGTCACGTCGCAATTCAAGTGAAACGAGGTCAAATCTTTTAAGGTAAAAGTCGTAGGTTTGAAATTTACCCATAATTTATGTATTATTTTAACTCATTGAATTTTTTAAATTTGTTTAATTTTGCCTATATGTATAAGCAAAAGTTAGAAAGCGACGAATCAGTACATTAAACAGTTTAATTTGTGACACATTACATTTCAACGAATATGTTACGTCTATGCGAACAAAGGACCGGGTTAGCGAACTACGCACTACGCTGACAGATACGGTATGCTTAAAAACTCAAGAATGTATATCTTAAAATGTTGTATTATGAATTAACCATTTGTATTACATCAATGCATTTCCGTAATTAACATGTTCCAACATTGGCGTTACACAATGCGTGTCCAAGCATGTCCAACGTTGGCCAATATATGCGAATCAGAACAATCGCCTGATAAATGATATTACCATTGACGTCAAAGGCAATACGTCGTAATTATGACGTGGTTTATGATGTATTTGATTATATTACATTAAATCGGTGTCCACTATCAACAATAGAACCGTGCGATAACGATACTGTAAAGATTTTTGGACATAAAAATTTAGTCTTGATTGTAAGTGTTAATCTGAAAAAGTACTGTGTCGTGTTAATAATCGTGTATTGGATAGCTTATTTGTCGAGTAAGTCTATATCAGATAAATGTGTTTCAGTGGGTGAAAACGAGCTTAAAAAAATATTGACAAAACGCTATTTACGGAAATCGTTTTTGAAATTCGGATTTTAACATCATGCGGTAGGAAGGACTTGATTGTTTCTTTGTGAATAAAAATATAATAAACTGTCATAGCGTATTAAGGTGTGTGGTATAGTCACTTCAATTGTCATTGTAAGCACCCTGTCTTCTTATATATTGTATTTGATTAACATAAACTTTTGTGATTGACTTATAAATCAATGTAACTATTTGTAGTCATAACCATAATTATCTAAGCAATATTAACGACCTCGTTGTATGTTTTCTATCAATTATGGAAGGTTGGTGATCCGTTATCACGTGCAATATTGTGAAAGGGCAAATAAACTTTATAATTATTATAATTCGCCAATGTTTCGGATTTTATCTAACTATGACACTAATAGTGATGATATTGATATTTTCCACCTCACCAAAGGATGTGAAATGTTTGAAGAGGCGGGAAGACTTTGATTTTGTTCAAGCGGTAACGCTCTAGTTTTGACGTGACAACGTCTTATAATACGATGGAACCGGCTGCACGCGCGAAAAAAAACATGACACATGCGGCGTTACCTCGCAGCGTGGCGTTCCATTTAAGGCTTGAAGTGCAAGCGAGAGCGCGGAACGAGCGACAAAGAGACACAATCGGCCTCCGCGTTCGGCAGCGTTCGACATCTGTGTATTTATGCGACATAATAATATGCGACAAATAAATGTAACTTGATCAATTCAATTGTGATTTCCATTTACCTCCTTCTCTATATCCATACAAAATATATACCTATCAAACAAATATTTTTTTTTAAAAGGTGCAAACATTCCATCAGTATTTTGTTATGACGTTGTCACGTTCAACTATCGTCAGTAAAACGACTTTACAGACAACCGATTTTTTTTTTAATCGTTTATCGTATGTTTAAGGTTAAATTTCAGTTTTATTTAATTTATTTAATATATATTTTTGTCTATTAATCTACTTACTTATGTTTTCTGTTTCATATCTATTGTTTATCTATGTAATCTGTTTTGGCATTCTATATTGTTTAAGTGGATCGTTTTATAATATGTATGTTAGCTGTAAGATTACTAATAAATAAATAAATATATTTTGCAATGATCTAGGCCTAGTTAGTTAAAAGCTACTATTAACTTGAAGACACCACAAATTACACATGCCTCGCTACAAATACTTGATCAATCGACTGCGGTTCGAGTTCCGTCGATATTGCAAACGTAATAAACTGCTTCTCAGCAGGATTAGTTCCACTTGAACTGCGGCGGTCTGAGGCATGTGAAGGCTTATTGAAGGAAAACATCCATCTGGGTCAAGTTTTGATCGAACGCTTTAAACAAGCTAGTGCAAATAGCTGTATTGATTTTTGGGGAAAGTTCTGTATTTATTTGATTTGCAATCGTCATAAGTAGTTAGTACTAACTAATGGTGCAATTATTCATAAAAGTGAAGCTGTGTTAAGCAAATGAATTTCAAACCTGAGGTCTTATGTTCGGCCAGAATGAAATATTTATATTTAACATTAGCTATTTTTGCCTTTTATCAGTTATTATTTTATCCTTTGTATCAAGGATTATTAGGCAGTAAGTTCTTGTAGCAATTTAATAACATTGTATCCACAAGGCCTTATGCACTCCACATTTCATTAATTATAAATTACTACTAACGCTACGCATTAGGTACTAAAATTTAATTCTATAATCGAGTTACATAATACCGCTTAACCTCAACCACTAAAACGCATTCATGATGCACTCAAATCAGTATGAATATTTTAGTTTGAGACGCGAGGCGTCTGTATTCAATGAGGCACTTGCGGCTCAAACTGAAGTATTTCATATTGTGCAATCTCTTTCAGAACGCAGACAATGAGGTACGCTCTGGAACGCATCACTCAACGTCAACGCTAGACGTGTTTTTTGCATTAGAATAATTTCTAACGTCGGCAGTTCTAAGCGTCCGATCTGTGACTTGAGAGCGAAAGCGGAATCATTAATCAAATATCAGCGTAGTAGAAATAAAATATGGCAATTGGAGTCCGCAGAAGCGTGCTGTCAGTTGGATGATGTATTTGAACGTTTTCATGGGAGCCGCTGAGCGCTTTGTCAACGTCCGACATTAGGGGTCATCGCTCATAGCTGCAGAACAACCCCTAACGTGGACAAGTCGAATTAATTTTCCCATTCATGGATGCGGGAATTTTTAACGTGGAACGCGTAGTTTTTTTCTATTTGTACACATTTTTACTGTGCAAATTTGACAAAAAGCTACATTTTTTTATGATAAAAAAGACTATTTATATTTCGTACTTATTTGTTTATGTATTTTATTATTGTAAAAACATTAAACGTGTTTGTAATAAACAAATTGAGTCTATAAAAGAAAGTTTACTCTCAATAAGTATCTCGAACCGATTATCTATACGGGACCACAAAGCTAAGGAATTGATTAACAACTATCGCGGACAGAGAATGAGTACCGGATCGCTTCTAGATACTTTGAGCTTTCTTGGAACTGGCAGCACAGATCGCTTAATACTGGCAATCTTTAAAAAGTGCCTGCCAAGAACCAATGCGATAAGAACTTCGACCGATTCGGAGTCATCAACTACTTGAAGCAATACATTTGTGTGAATTGGTAGACTTTTAAGTGTAAAAGTTAACTAATAATAGTTTTTAACAGAAAATCTGCCTAAACACAAATACAAGAGTAGTAGTAAATAAGTATTGATAAATTACAAAATTCTGTAAATTATTCTCTAAATATATTTCCAGCAATTGTTAAAAGGGAAAGAATTAATCACGTATTATAATGTACAGCTTAAAAAGGAAATAATTATGACTTTGTTATCCATGCTTATTAAAGGTTTGACTGAAAAAAAAATACGATAAGAGTTTTACATATAATTGTAAAACACTTACTTGTGGCTTTTTGAACTCGGTAAAAAATAACACACACATCATATAAATATAATATGAGAAGTACAAAGAGGTATTTCGCCATAATTTTATTGTATTTATTTAGAAAAAGAACATCAAGATATTCTTGTTCTAAATAATTGTAATGTTTATTTGAGTAAATATTGTCTTCAGATAAAAATTGTACAAGCAAGTAAGCTACTACGTCTATTTGTATTATAAATGATAATACTAATAATAACTTCTTCAAACATATCTTTTCAAAAACATTATTAAATTCAAAACGATAATAATATCTAATTAAACTTCGTATTTAACATTTAGCTATTCTAATTTCATAATCCCACACATGAGTTGACGTAGCACCTGGCGTTTGCAACTTTCCTTTTCAATAAACTCACTAACAAACGGTGCGTCTATTCTGAAAGTAAACACGAATTATATTCAAATATCTAGTAATTACGCGAAAATCTCATTATACAGTTTCGCACATATTTCGGGCATTAATTAAAGCAATGAAAGCATTGTAACGATTACATTGCAGAAATACAAACCCGAAACGCGGAGTACAATAGAAAAGTTTATTATGTACCCGGGGAGTCGTCAGGTTTCTCGTTAAAAGGTAAATATTTGTAGAAGCAACGTGTGAGGGCAAATAATGAAGCCTACGTTGTGCTACGGCACTACATCGGGCTACGACGTAACGAGATGGATGTTGCGGGCTACCGAACAAAGTAATTAAGAGTTTAACAAGAGTTCAAAATAAGACAATTTTGTCACGAACTTCTTCTGTGCGAGCAGGTGATTATAAGTTAAAATTTTTAATTATGCGATGTTTGTAAAAACAATATTTTTGTTTTAGTTTTAGGGTACGCTTTACAATAATCTGTGGATGGTAAGGGAAGTTATTAAAACTTAAACTGAGATCAATAAAAACATCAATTTAACAAGTTAACAATCAATTAAACTCACGAATAATTTATTATTATCTTATCACGTTATAGAATTATAGTGCAACATTTTTTCAACAAATGGAATAAATAAAGTATACATGAAGAGTTAGTGTGGCCCAGTAACATTTAGTAATCTCATGACCCACACTTCATCACTGTCCGCTATCAAACCTTTTAACATAGATAAGATTAACTATAGATACATTACTTTAACAAATATTATATACATAGAAAGTAAAGTAAAAAAAATGGAACCGAAGAATTAAAAGGTAATTTTGTTAAGCTACGGTCAATTTCGACAACAATAAAATAGAGCTACGGTTCACAGAACCACGAGTCTGTTGAGACGAAAATATTAATATCTCAAAGTGTCATATAAAGATGTTTTCTTACATTCGTCACATTGAATTAGGTTTCTGATGTGTTTAAAAATTTGTTTAAATTATTTATTTATACTTCAACAAAATAGTTATGAAAAAATCAGATGTGGTGATGTTAAGTCGAATACATGAGAAATTATGAAGAAAAGTGTACGCTTTATTCACTTGGCGTAATGTTTCACAACCAGAGTATTGGAATGTAATAATGATATACTATTATTGACGATTAGAAGGGTATTAAATTAAAAGAATCAATAGAGGTTGGTCTGTCACGTCCAAACACAAATGGTTAAAGAAAGCAGGTTAGATTGTCAGCACGCAATATCCCATCATGTCAAACACTACATCTGGCGATGTAGACAGCACACGAAACTCTCCAAATACTATATCAAGTTAATCTTGGTTGTTTTGGTATATATTTTTCCTAATGATTGGGCGTCCCTCGATTTTATCCTACCATTTTTCAGTCATAAGATAATACGTAAGATTTTCATACTTTAAATTACATTTTATTATTTTATCGACCCGAAATACGACAGATTCTAAAGTTCCCATTGAAACTTATATCTGTGTTTTATATGACCTCGGGATTAACGTCCATGTTAGGATTTAAGGCTTTGGCGGTAAAATGTGGTTCGGCCCTTGGAAAACTCTCAATCCCGGAAAATTTACAGTTTATTGATGGTCAGATGTAACAATTTGTTAACCCTTCTCCTGATTGATATCGAACATGTAGAGAATTAATCAAAGTAAGAAAAACGGTGCCTTAACCAGACACCCGTATCCCTTTACCCAAATACTCACGTGATATTTATTAGAATATCATTAATATAAATGTGAGCATCATCTGATTAAATCAAGACTAAATTTCATAATTGTTTGTGTATTGTAAATTACACTGATGCATACATAAGCTTAAATTTAAGGTGCCCTAATAATTTACATAATATTGAATCTTTTATATATATTTTTACATTGATTTAATTATTTACTATATTTTCAGCCTACAAATTAAAAAGTAAAACTAACATTATTTGAATCTAAACCTAAAAGTTTTAAAAAATATTATATAATTACTAAAATATATTATTAAAAGGAGTCCCTCTGAATAACTAGACTAATTCTTTGTCCGAGGTAGCTGCCAGCTCTTCGGCCTCCCGTGATGTCGACTAAGCTTTTAGCTATTTCCTTAAAAAGCCCTATAGCGCTAGGATCTCAAGGACCAAGGGTCTCGATCACCGAATCGGACATAATCATATTCGGAGCCTAGACCCCTGTATTTGCAATCTTTAGCTGTTTCAGCCGCTTCACAAGCCGCACCAGCTCAATCTTATTAAATCTTATTCTTCTACACGATGGAATGAATTAATTTGTGATCGGTTGACGTCGTCTCCCTTATAAAAACAAAGTAATAAACCTGCAAAATCTTTTAAAGGGAAGATTAATATTGCCGAAAGAAATAGGTATGTACAAAACTTGTTACATTAATCTTACATTTTTAAAAGCTATAATTGAATTCAGCTAATCCCGATACACGTCGGCTAAATCTGTCCAAAGTGGGACATTGACTGAGGATCGGCGGATTACCGGCTGGCCACGCTCCCTGCGACCTGCTAAGATAAATCTAGAGAAAATTCTGTAACAGTGTTCATTTTAAGACAGGATTACCAATTAATGGTTAGGCGTTGATTTTGCTTGAAAGCTCTTGTTAATTTATGGCAAGTATTTTGTAATTTCGTACTGTTGACTATATCTACTTTCCGTAATTAAACACATAAATTAATCTTCGTTTGAATATGACTTTGACAGAATAACAAACAAGGTTCTCCAAGCTAAGAGCACTATTTTTATAATCACTGTATTTATATTTCAATGTATTAACTTTATATGAATTGGTTCATATGTACTATATATAACTGTAAATACCAAATAAGTAGATTCAGTTGTTTAACAGAAAGAACTCGAATTTATTTAACCTTGGAAAATTTGAATAAGCCAATTACGAACTTTTTAATTAATAAGGCAAATAAAATGGACCCCAAGTCAAACAAAAGTCGAAATTAACTAAGCGAAATGTAGACGGTCCCTTACTCTATTTGAAAGTTCATATCATGCACCTGAGCGCAGAAAAGGGAAATTAGGGGCGAGAGTGAAATAATTCGAGTCATAAATTCCACTTTTATAACCGCGGTTCTCAGACATCGACATAATTTAACTTTTTCTTATTATCTTTAATGCTGACGTCGTTAAACGGCTCGCTCACATATTGCTGAGACAGCGCTTCCATAATAGCCACGTAATAACAATTCATAGAAACTCAACGAAACTGTGAAATTGCCTAAAACTTTTTATAAAATGTCGTGTTCTCCATCGTGATAAGGATAACGTAACCTACTCTGCGAAAGCGATAATTTATTTTTAAATTTGCTAAGTTTTAATCTGTTAGTTAAAATAAAGACGACAAACTCATTTATTTATAAACAATCATTAGTAATAGACAATTATTGATATATAAGTCGTAGTAAAGATCATATGGTCTGGCAATAAATAATATATTGGCTAGACAAGTTGTTACCCTTAACTAGATATAATTTTAATAAACAACAAACTTTACGTGCTGTATTTTAGTTAACGATGTAATAATAGAGAAGTGCACTAAACATAAACCTTCTAAGGAATGTAGATTATCCCTTGCAGTAATACGCTTAATTTTATTACCATACGTTGCAGTGTACGTTGTATAGAACACTGCATCTTGGTAACATTTCGAACACCGGTTTGCTCTTAAACATGTCGTATAGTGCCAACATCGATGTAGGTTGAAACTCTTGAGTCAAAGTTCCCCCGGGCGAAATCCATAAGGCTGTTTTGCCACATGATCGCTTCGAAGATTTGCCAAGAAAAGTCGAACAAACTACACCGCTAGTGGGTTGATAAAAGACGAAACTTTGCCCGTGAATAACAAACTAAGAACTGATATGAATTATTTACCTAAATGAAACGTTCTCGGTGCAAGTAATTGGTGTAGTTTCGTGTGTTCGTTAGTGTCAATAGTTGTATAGTGCTTTCATTTAGTTTTAAAGGTTTACTTAGTTCGAAATATTTCAAATAGTGTACTAACTGTACGAATGTTTGTTGTTTTGTTCGACGTCTTGGTGGCCAGAAAACTTCTAGTTTATGTTTCCTATTGTAAATACATCAGTATTAAACAATATTTTTAATTAGTGATTTTAGAGCAGGAATAAACTGTGAGGATTCAAATTCCACCTACACCAATTAATTTAAATTTTCAACCTTTTGACAACCCTACCAAACCTACCAATTGACAACCTTGGATGTATAGAAAAGGAAAATATAATAAGAAAACATGTCTGTAGATATTTTATTAGACTTGTTTATAAGAAACCTACATACCGTGGTTAGCAATATTTGAAAAACATTTTTATATTTATAAATTAGGTATCAAATATCAGAAACTAAAATAATGTAATAAGAATGTTATTTTCGCTAAAAAGTATTTCCTCGTTAATGCGCCAAAGTGAGTGACGAGCTACAATGATGGATGAAACTTGAAAAGCTTCCTTTAGCGTTAATAGCTATCTTGTAAGCGTTCAGTGTGACCAAATGAATTATATTTTGCGCTTAGTAATATTTTATTTTATAATAAAGCTATATTCGTATTTTTGAAGTGAAACTTCTTTATCGGGGTTGGAAAAAAATTTAGTGTAACATTTTTTCGTTACGCGTCACATTTTTTGGTTGAGCGCCATGTTGCTTTTTGAAGTCAAACTTCTTTATCGGCGTCAGAATGAATTTTTTACGTATGGGAGAAATTTTGTATCTAAATAACGATAACAATGATAGTAATAATTCTATTACAATTAATGAAATTCTGTAATAATCTTAGTAGTAATAAGGTAAAATGAAATAATTGTATTTGTATTCATGTCTATGATAATAAAAGCCTTTTGTTAAACTTTATTTAACCAATTTCGTTAAGTTGCATATAGTAGATCATTTTTCGAAAAATAAGGTCATAAAGAAGTTTCATATCTTACGTGTACACCTAGTACACGCACACATTTTTTTTTTATCTTTTACCTTTGATAAAAAAAGATGTTATACGACCAGATTGTATTTCATAATTTAATTAATTAAACAATTTGTTTGGTAAACTTTGACCTCTCTCATCAGTTTAATCGTGTTTAAGACGTTTACCAAATTTTAAGACGTTTGCTACTTATCTAGTGTTAATCGGGAAGTTTCTCTGCCTGTGACTAGTTCGCAAACATTGCAATTGACAGCTTAGCACGCTTCTTGGTTAGTTAGCCGCCCGTGGTCAAATCTGTTGCGAACTTCGTTACTTAATTGATCCTTTGAGCGCTTTCGAATTAAGATACTGTAGTTTCAAACGGTTTTATTTAACGGATTGCTGGTTGTTAAGTTTTCACTATATGTGTATATAATCTATGTAGAAATTATTTTTTTATGACTACGCAATGAATAAAATAAATAATAATAGCATTCCCTCGTAAATAATTATAGTTAATTTTTGTGTTACGTAAGCTATTCAAACTTATGTTTAAAAGTAAATAATAATTAGAAATATATTTACAAAACCATAGATGAAATAAAAAGAATAGAGGCTTTATGAGTATCTATGGGTGGCGAGTATTTATACGTATGGACGATATAAAGGAAATAAGGAGGAGTACGGATATTTCAGTGTGAAATCCCCTAAAGAAATAAAAATGTTAAGCAATTCTAGAATCCGCCAATTAACTTGAATACCCAAAATATACGTACATTATTAAAATGCCTAAACCAAACATGATATGATTTACAACAGCGGTTTCTTATCAGAGGTAGGGGCGGTTGATTTATACCAATTGGTGTTATCACGATCCCCCAATTCAGCTATCTAGAACAACAAACGAAAGCGGAAAATAATCGCCTATACTTATCTAAACGTAAATTCAAAACAACGGGAAATTGTTTAGATAAAATGCTACATGATATGTGTTCGGTACGTTTGCCAAACTGATTAATAATTTCGCGAAACATTCAAGGTTTTTGATTAATCCTCTTTACACTTCAAAAATACGAAAGAAGAGATACTCAATTCAAAGTGTATTTAAAAAATATCCTTAACACAATTTGAAAGATAGAGAGAAGAGAAGAGATAAATTAGTACATTCGTCAACAAGACGTTAATTTTGTGAATCAAAAGAAAAAGGTGGTGACCGAAAAAATTGTTTTTACCAGTACAAAATAGGCAGGAGGCTCACCTGATGTTAAGTCATACCGCCCCGCCACCCATGCAAACTCTCAATGCTAGAGGGCTCACGAGTGAGTTGCTGGCCCTTTAAGACTTGTGGTCTCGTCAATATCTGACATATAGTATTTAATGCCTCAGTCAACCGTCTAGTCGGCATCTATTCTTCGCCTCATATAAAATGTCGGGAAAGTTTTGTCGGATAATTTGTAAAAATATAATTAAAGTCGTTTCAGTCCGGTCGAAGTGTATTTCATCTTAAGTGTAAACATAGGTAAACAAAACAGTACTAGATTTCAATAATCGTCACACAAAACATGCCCAGTTGTGTAATTAATCACATAGTATATTATCCAATAAATAAAAGTCGTATGAATATAAATCAAATAATAACCCTCCACATTCAACTGTTACGTGAGTGGTGCCACTCCAAATAGGGTCCAATTAAAAATTTCATATCAAAAACCACATTAATCGACTAATATGTCACATTCGTAAAACAACTATTTGTCAGGGCGATATCAACCCTTATGATATATGGCGAGCTCTATCGGAACGTGAGAAAAATTGCGTTAACCAACCGCTCTGGGCAGATAGCGAAATTAATGTGTAATGTTATCAATACGTGCGGGGTCGCTCAGACCCGCTCATCAATCAGAGGACCACTGAACTAGTTACCGAGTTTGGCAATGAGACCCAATATGGGATAGGATGTTGGCAACTTTTTAGATCATTCACTCTCGCTTCAAAGGGTTCATCTGAACTATTTCACTCAACTTTGACTTTTTCATAAAATACCTGACATATCGTTTGTTTGAGTTGAGCTTTTGTATTTGGTAGAGGGATGGAATTTCTAGATTCTTTTATTTTTGGAGTTTAGTATAAAACAAAATAAGGTGTATAATTTTGTTTGAAAGAATAAAAGAATTAAACTAATACAACTATATTTAACAAGTTAGTTGTTTTGTTCAGTAAAATTATGTTAATCTGAGATATTATAGCTGTTTCATTTCAAATAATAGTTTGTAAAAATGATTATTTGCAAACATGGTCAAAAAACCATGTAAATTATTCTAAAGTCCATCCTCAGATTTACATTATTAAATCTAGACTTGAGTGCCGTTTATTACATTGGCGTGATATGATTCTATCTCTATACTATATTTTGATTTTAAACTTACAATGTCAACCAAATAAATTAATGATTTTAATGCTTAAAATATATAGGTTGTACTAAAAGCTTCGTATATTATTTTCAGAGTATGGATTAATCGAAAAAAGAAACCCAGTGGCACAACAAAAGAATACTCTACAGCCTTCTAGATGTGAGGGTGGGTTGCCGTGGGTCTAACGCATGTCCAGTTTCCTTATGATGTTTTTCACCGTACGAGCGAGTGTTAAATGCGAACATAAATAAAAAGTCCATTGGTGCACAGCCGGGGCTTGAACTTACGACGAGATCACGACTCGGGTTATCAAGCAACAGGAGTTTGAATTATTCTAGAATGCTCTTTAAAATGCAGATTTCATTAAATCAAAGTATCATACATTAACAAATTCATAAAGCCTTCAGAATCCGCCTTCAGCTTTCATAAAGTTAGCGTCTTTAATTTTAAACGAAGATAATGTGATTAGTAAAGGAGAAGTTAATAGAAATTTGAAAGAGGAAGTTAATCAGCGGATGCAGCAGACGGCAGGCGACATCAAATTAAACCGGGCCGGGGCAGGCCTGTCTTATACTCAATCGTTTTAAATTGGGTAAACAGACGCTGCGCTGCAACCTTATTAGCTAACGAATTTTAATATAACTGACAGTCGTGAATAGTTTTATTGCTTTAAATATGATGTAGTAAAAATTGTTACGTAAAGAGCGTAAATACTGTCAAGTACTGTTAACTTTATTTTTATAAAAGTCAATACTCTGTTCAGAATAATATTAATACGTAATTGACAAATTTAAATTTTAGCATTGTAAATTTTCTATAGTTTCACGTAGTTTACAGAATTTTCAAAAACACGTTCTACGCCCCACTGTAACTTTTAATAGGGATAGTGATAGCGATCGCTGCTTCAATAGAGTTATCGACTCGGCAGCAACTTATTAACTTTTTAACGATAACTTCCTTATTAAGTACATAACTTGTGTGATGTTGCACGTTGTTGTTACATTGGAATTGCATAAAAATCAGGATCCATATCGCTATCGCTATTAGTAATTACAGAGCATCTTCTAAGAACTATGTGCTTGCCAGAGAATAAAAATACAAACAAAATGATACTGATGATATAACACATTTTTGTAAAAAGTAAATTTCAAGGATCGTCAAGTGCGTGCTCCTATTTCACCATGCCTCCTGCTGATAGAGAACAAATCTTTGTTTTTAATTTATTATTTATTACTTAAGATGTCATGTGGAACATGGTGTAATAGTTGCAGCTCCTTACAAACGTTGTGTAAAACAAAAAACTTGGCGATTAAAAAGAGTGGCGGAGAGTTTATTGCCAGTTCTTCTCTTCCGTTCTACGCGCTTGATTTGAGACCTGGCAGTAAGTGTAAAATTAGGAGCATTTAATGTATATTTCTATTTTGACGTTCATAAGTGTACATTGTGTTACCTACATGAATAAATGATTTTTGACTTGACTTGACTTGAAAAGTAATTAAAGGGCAACTCATGGATGATCAATAAACAATTTTGAAATGAAACTCTTTCAACAAGTAAGTGTAAATTATTACACAACTTCCAACTTCCTGATTATATAGACATAATATGCATTCTACGAACTTCCCTCGAGGTGTCGAGGCGTTCAAAATATTTCATAGTCTCATTAATTATTCCGAGGGGAGTGCGTGTTGGTATTCTTCACTTCTTATAAATTATGATACTAATATAAATAATTTAAGTTGCACGTCTCGCTTATAAGATAATTATAAGCTTCGGCTCGACAGCAACTTATTAACCTTTTAGCGATAACTTCCTTATTAAGTACATAACTTGTGTCATGTTGCACATTGAAACTTTATTATTGTTACTTTGCTAAGAGGTAATTCGTGCGTGTGTTGCGATATATTGTCTGATTCTCACAACCGGATGTTGTTTTAATTTCAATTACTTGTTACAATAATGTATTAGTTTAATTAATGTTGTTGCAGTACTGAGAAATGCCTTTGTTCCATCTTAATCTTTAAATTTAATTTTTTCTCCCAATTATGAACTATTTTGCATGTCTGTTTATTTATGAGGTTTTGTGTTTGTGAAGGTTAATCCTTTTCTTAGTTCATTGTGAAATATATTAATATGACTTTACCTTTCTATACTCTTCATATCTCTAAGGAAACGCATGTGGTTAGGTTTTAAACGTGAATTGTGTTATATTGGCAGGATAGTTACCCAAAATGGACGCACAAGCTTCCGCAAGTCGGAATACAATAGCAGATGCTGCTAAGTGAATTCACGCCGGACAGGCGGACCCGGGTGAATTGAGTAGTGCAAGTCTTACACAATGTGGTTCATTCAATGATTATTCAAGCAGACCAAAGCTCCTTATAGCTAGTATAGAATGGACAACGATATTGCTTTGGTAAGTGGTTGCTAGCTCTAAAGTACGCAATTTGGAAACCCTTATACATATTAGCCTATAAAAAATTAAATACATAATATGTCGATTATATTTTTATATGTGCATTACCATTTATTTTAGAATTTAAAAAACATTCCTAACGATATGTTGTCATGGTTAATAATAATTTTGGACTGTTATAGGCGAATCGTTGATACCTCATTTGCGTTCGACTGAGCTTGGAAATAGAAAGGATCTATGCGTTCTGACAATGAGAAGCTTCATAGTATTATACTATGTAGGATTAGAATTTATATTTTTGTTCATGTTCAAAATGTACTTAACTTTTTAATATTTTATGCATCGCCTAAAAACATAAAGAGCAGTGTTGGCCTAATGATTTCAGGGTGTGAATCTCATCCCTCATAGTTTCGAACCCCGGCTGTGGCCAACGGACCATGGACACTAATTAACTTTCGATATCTATGTGCGTAACACTCGCTCGCATGGTGATGGAAAAACAAAAAATTGACAGCTTGTGTCAGGCACAGAAGAAAAAAAAACAAATAATCACGAAACGGATAAATCTGAGGCCCAATCTAAAAGGCACCACTGCTTTTTTTATCGCCAAACAAATTAGGATATAATTAATACTTGTAAGGCTTCTGAAAAACTTTGCGTTTAAAATTTTCAATTTGACTACTAGACAAAATATCTAATCGAATTAAATCAATTATCAACTTAAGTGCTCCCGGAAATTAAATAAAAAATCTTAATAAAGACATAAATCAGAGAATGGTTAGAAGCCCAAAGGGTATTCCATATTAATTAATGTCGGCCTCGAAGGCGACGAAGACAAATGCTAGAAGCGCGCGTAATGTATTTTTCCGAGCCCTTGCGAGGATAAAACAAATGATAATCGGGAAAGAATGAAGTCAACCTTAATGAGTTTCAATTAATTAGAGTCCCTTTTGTTATATACTTTGGTTTTAAGTATGTTCAAAGTGGGTTTGCCGAATATATTACGGGAAATTGGGTCTTGGTGTTATTCTATGTGACTCTTCATTATTTACGTAAAAAACCATAAAAGACCTCAGATTTTTGTGATCCTTGATCATTTCAACACATCATCAAGAAGGTTAATATCGTTATGACTCTAATACCCGCCGTCGTTTGAACGCACGCAACTCAGGGCTAAGAATCAAGCCCTAAGCGTAATGACAGTAAACTAATCTATTTATTATATTTAATTCAAAAAAGGAACATATATATTTGTACACACGCACATACGTCATACATATATTATTCCTAGAATGTTTTAACAAGATATTTAAAAAAAATATATTTTTTTTTAATTTCTGCTCTGACATTTTTAAATATTGGCTGGTTAAAACATCATAAAAGTACCTATTTATTTTCAGATTATTTATCGTTATATTATTATGATTAATGATGAAAATAATATTTTTAATGTCTAAAAAACTACATAATTTTATGCTATTACTTTAAATCTTCCTAGTTATGTTTGTAGAAATCGATTATATCAATACACATAAATCGTTGAACGTGGAAGAAAAGGTAATTTGCTATAATAAATGATGCCACAATTGTTTTGATGGATCGACATGGGTGCTTCAAGTGACAAATACTTTGTACGCAATTTATTTTCTATACTTCTTATTTCTTAGGCAAGTAGGTGAACCGTTCTCGATGCTACGATTTTTACACTGACGTAGCGGAGATGTATTCCTTTATCCAACCGGGGAGTTTAAACTGTGCACAGAAAAAAAATTGTTATCTCTGTGTACTCAACATTGTCTATATATGTGAAATGTTTTGATCTGGGTTTGACTTCCGGTGAACAATAGGTGCAAATTTATTAAAAAAATATAAATAAGAAGCAGAATATGTGTGTATAATCTTAAAACCATTATGGGACTTACTTAACTTATATTAACATTTAATCTAAGGTTAAAACCTCCGCCAAATATCAGTGCCTAATGACAATGTTCATGCAAATTTATATATATTTTTAACAGGCGCTTATTTTTTATAACTGAATATAATTATGCTTATTATAAGGTAGCGATATTGTCATCACAAATAAAATATAAGTTTTGCCAAATATCGTACCAAAGCAATAATTGTTTTGCCGGGAACGAAGTCCGGGACTTTATAGTCTGATTATAGACCTAAACGGACGGACGGAAACAATTAAGTTACGCAAAATTTCTTAGCATCTAAAGAGTATACATTAAGTTTTATTAAAATCTGAATGCGATTTATACTATATTTTATGATTATATTATTGTACAAAGCCTTTCACTATAATTAATAAATAATTTTAAATAGATTTTAAATTTATGCCGAAGTTTCGCGTGTTTGCACTCTCATAGTCACGACATAACATAATTATGAAATTGTTATAATTAAACGCGCATAAATCCGATAAGGAATAACTTTTATGTAGAGTGAGGATCGAAAGGAATAATTTAAATGAAAAACCAAATATTGTTTGCTGAACTGTTTACGAGAGGAAAATTTATTTTTCTCAGCCAAAGTCGTTAATTTCCTAATTACAGTTTCGAATAAAAGCCTGTTTTTCCAACGTTTCTTTTTGAACACGGCGTCGGAAAAGTTAATGGAAGAAAAAATACGATGTACAAATTTGCATAACACTTTTCTCGATCTACTACAGAAATTAAGTCCTTTTTCCAGTATCCACCAGCTTTGTTTAAATTACGAAAGAATGGCTGTGATTTGGTCGTAATATTCAATTTAGTGCTTGCTCAACGTTATGTTTTTTTTTTATGAAAGTCAAATGTACTGATCATTTTGAGATTCTTATCTTTGATTTTAATCATTTTAAATGCTTTTCACGACTTATATGACAATATATTATATTAAATGCAATTAATATTTAATAAGTGTAGTTTTTTATAAGTTATTAAACAGAACCATCTTAATATATATAAATTACGCGTCACGTTATTTGCCCACTATAGACTCCTAAACTACTGAACCGAGCTTTCATCTCAATTTATACCCGCAATATTATTTAATTGCAAAATATTTGTTTATTAATTGATAGTCACAGTTCTAACAGATGGCGCTGTGTTGAAAGTAACAACGTTTCACATAAGCTACAATTTAATGGCATAACCACCAAAAAAGCATGGGGGTCCTACCGTTTCCCTTGAAAAGTTTACTACTATGTAACAAAAACCTTAGCCACAGCAACGCTTTATCGGTCTGCTAGTAATTTATAATTTAAAAAGATACAATTTGAACAAATGTTCTTTGGGAGCAGAGCCGTAGGATGACGGTATTTAATAACCAGTTGTGGTAGCAGCGTTGCATCAGCTGCTGAGGAGCTGTAGGATCAATTGTTGCTTCGTGGGCTTAAAACATCTGTATCTTAATCAGGATCAAGCGAGATGTTTTGTTTTTCGACTTACACTTTGAACTCCAGCTATCATCTGTCCGTATTAGGGCGGTTAAAGACTAGCGTTTTTTACGCGCGTATAAGCTCGTCTTTGGAAGCGCATTTAGGCGCGTATACGCGCGCCTTTTGGCACACGCGCAACAAGTACGAGCGTTGACGCGCTTCTAAGCTCGTATAAGCTCGCAATTCTGGGTAGAGTGTATTAAAGAGAACGGTTCTCTGTCTTGATGCAACCATGGATGACACCCAGCATCTTTTTCGTCTTCTCAGTCGACGGCGAATAAGTAACGGAAACAGCAATATTTCTTCATCAGAATCCATGTTGATACTGACACGACGCCACTACCAGTGCAAGCGAACACGCCGAAATAATTCAGTTTCCGCGTGTCCGGTTTTTTGAAGCGCGTATGTTAGCCCGCGTGCAAGCGGGTAGTCTGAAACGACCGTATACGCGCAGAAAAATACGCTAGTCTGTAACCGTCCTTAATATTAATCTTATACATTCATTTAAAGCTATTCGTTTTAAGCTTAAATATGACAGGCGAAGGTGACTTAACCTTAATTTCATGATTTATAAGAAAGCTTTAAGGAATAAGGACATGCATTAAGTTATGAATTAATAAAAATCATTTCGAAAAATTTTTTTACTTCGATTAGATAGCCACACTCGTAAATATCATATACGTATTTATGCCACCCGTCTGGTTATCAGGGCCAAAACAAAGTTGATTTTTCGTTAATTCCATATTAAACAACATTCCTATGCAAATTTTAGCAAAATTCATTTTAGATCACAAATAATTATAACATTCATAATAATTAATACCAGCTAATTATAACGCTTTGAGGGAAGAACTTGTTTTTTATTTAGTTTTATATTAGGTCAATAAACAGACTCAAAACACGTTTCGCTGACTCGAGCCCGCAACCTCCAGGCCATAGATTAAGGCTAATCGTATATATAAAAAATTGTTAAACTTTCTTTATATATTCGTCTCACCTCCTTTGGACAAGCAAAAAAGCGGGCGCAGAGCAGGCCGAAAATAATAAACGGCACAAATGTAAGAGTCTTTCCTCCAACTTCGATTTTGTTCCCTTTGGAGTAAAGACTCTTAGGCCGTGGGGTTCAAGTGCACAGGCGCTTATTAAAAAATTAAGTTGACGCCTAGTAGATAGTATCGGTGACTTCAGAGCTGGCACTTTTCTGGCTCAACGAATAAGTATCGCAATACAGTGAGAAAATGCTGCCAGCGTTAAAGGTACACTGCCACAGGGGCCAAACTTTTTAAATTTGTTTTGATTTTAATTATTTTTAATTACTTCTATTATTACTTTGTAGGTTAAGAAAATTGTAAATACTGTATACTGTATTGTAAAGAATTGTTAAATAATATAGACAAGTGCTACCTTAGATCGTCAACGGAAGTTATCGATATAGTCCACGAAGTTGGAACTGGCTTAGGTCCGGAGGGAAATTTGCAATCTTGGTCACCCGCTAACAAAGTTCTCAACTAAAATCCTATTGTGCCAGCGTCATGGGAAACCGGGACACTTGATTAGACTAAATCTTGAATGCACAAAACCGCATTTGTTATTTATTTACCTGTTAGTTTCTTAATAATTTATTATATATGTAATGAAATGATATTTCAATTATCTGAATTTGGCGCGTTTTTACAAGTTGTCTGTGGAAATTGGCAGGGGACGCTGAATGGCGGATGACGTGCAGATTAATTAGTGCATTGTATTATAAGAAAACGATAGGTTAAAGAATATAATTGATGATAAGTGAAGGTTAAATTTCGTTTCTTTGTATTTCAGCCTTGCGATTCTGTAACTCACTTTTCGAACTCTCACAGCGGTCTTCGCAGCGGCGGTCGCGCTCAAATCAGTCGTGAAGCAGTCATTTTATGATTTGGTTTTCTGATAAACAATAAATAACAAGCTCCCCTTATCAGAATGCCAAATCATAAAGATAGACTGGTAAGAATAATTGTTATAGTTAGACAATAAGTGCATTGTATTATTATAAAATATGATCAATAAAACAAAATCTTTTTATTTCAGAGAAAAAATTTGTGATTCATTTTGAAAATTCTTAATAATAAATCTTATATATAATTTAACGATTATACTTAAGTGCATTGTAAGTCGTAAGTGAATACTATACCAATGAACAATGCAGCAAAGATTCCTGGATTCTTCTCCCGAGAGAAACATTGAGAGTACCCACTCAGACGTGTATAGTGTATACACATATTACATTATTGTTTAGTTTTAATAATCCGAACAAACGCAGGCTGTAATTTCCCCGTACTGGGCTATCTAAAGTTAGAAATTATTTTTTTTGGGAAAAGGGATACTTTTATTTAATAAAATCCCAGAGGCTCTTTTATCTCTGCCTTTTAATAAATTAAAGAAATGTGTTTAAGAAAAGCTGTGTAAAAAGGCTTACTATAACTTTAAGGATTATTAAGTTGATAAAAGGGTCTGGGACTAGTGCTAGACAGGCTACTGCTAATTAATTTGCGATATTTGTTTTAAAATAAGTATTGTTTGCCATAGTCATTTTGTATGATGATTTGCTATTTTAAAAGAGTACTGAGAGTTTTTTACGCCGGCTTTTTCTCTGGGCCTACACCCTCTGTCTTCTTTGCCGATGAGTAGGGATGTCTACCGATTCAAATTTAATGACGTGGAATAAGTGATACCTGTATCTTATATTCATTTTTTTATCACTGCTTGTATAATCTCCTTCTTCGTCCACTCTATTTATCCATAGTTAGGAAATGTTAAGTTATAATATTTCAATATGACACGGAACTGAAGTTAGTCCAGAGTCACTGTGTCAGTAAGGACAGTAAAAAACAAAATTTATTAAATGCAATTAGCTGAAAATAGCCGATACGTGGCAATTAATGAATGAAGGAAGCGTATAACAATTTCCTATGAAAGCATCTATAATATTATGTATAGATGGTTTAATAGCAACAAATTGTTGGTTTTATACAACAAAAAATATTAATATTATTTTACTGCATTACGTGACAATATAAATTATTTATATAATTTTAAGCAAATTATACTTCAGTATCACAATTTATCAGCCAAATTTTCCATATGAATTTTAATGATAGAATAATGGGGAATTTTCTCTTTTGTTACCGGGAAAACTTTACAAAATTTATCCGATTATAATGTTTACGTATTGTTAAATGTTGAAAGTTTTATATAAAATAAATTACAAAAGATTATAATGATTTATTTTATTAATTCTACCTAAAATATAATCACTATTCCACATGTTAAGACCTCCGTTTTAATTGACAAAGATACTGTATATATGTATTGGCGTCAAGTAAACTATTACTGATTAGAAATAACTAAAGTTATATTAAGAACACATCAATGTATATGCCAAATCGGGCAAATAGTAGTTAGTCAAGCAAAAATATGCCTGTACTTCTTCATATTTTTTAACCGACTTCAAAAACCGGTGTAATTTCTTTTTTTTTTGCTCCAGTCTCATGAGGCCTATTTGCCAACAAGTCCTCATCGAATCGCCGTCCATCAGGCTTGGTCCAATAAGCAGCAGCTCTCTCTTCCATTAGATACCAAAATGTATAAAACCTTAAAATACTTGTACGGAGACGTTTTTTGAGATAGCATAAATTTCATAGAGAAAATAAATTATCTTTTTAAAGCTGTACTACTACAAAACCTAACGAACAAAGCTCATTATAGACAACGTATGGGTGACGTCAACCAACGTTACATTACGGCCGTTAGATAACGGCACCGCTTTTCTAGGAAACCGTAGCTTTATAGAAGAATGGAATAGTTTTCCATTTTTTTTATGTACAAATTCTCATATAATACTTCCTATTTCTTTCTAACGCATGCTAACAAAATTGTCAACATTCTAATTGTGTATGTTTGATATTAATTCTACGAGTATAGTTTCATGTCATAATTAATTTTCACAAACTACCTTAACTATGCAATTTTAATGTAATTTAAGCTGGTTCGCGGCACGACACTATAATATAGAAGTTCCTTAATAATTAATGTCTTGTAAGCACAACTCGGAACTATCTTGGAGGCGTGAAAGCCACTGGCATCTGACATATCCAATTAGCACCGCATCCGGTACAACAGTGGCGCTAGTATAGGCAATACAGGTACGTACTCAAACAAGGGTATAAAACAAAAATGTTAATTCAAGAAAAATATTCTATGAATACAAATTAATTATAAAGCATTAAAAAGCTTGATCTTAAATATCGTGACCTTGATATATTTTATTAGCAAATTTAAAGAAATCAGGATAATCAGCTTTCCAGTGCTAGTATTAATAATTATAAACCTAATAGTCTAGTCGACAAGTTGAAAATGGAACAAATTAGAGATACTGCTCTTAAAATTATGTGCGATAGCTCATAAAAAATAAACAAAAGTTGAATATTTGTTTATAACAAATTGGTAAGTTAATAAACAATAGAATTGTTGATTAAAAAAATTTTTTAACAATTATTTAACTTGTTGAAAGATTAACTTTAAGTAAAATTTTCAACGTGAATAAATTAATTATAGTGTTCAGAACACACCATAATTTTTTCAAATTTAAAAAAAAATATTCAATACCTTAAATAAATTAATTAATGTGCCGTAGTCGCTTTTGACGCCACGCGCGAATCCTAAAAATGTCACCCGCAGACCTATTTTCAGCGTTAAATTAACATTATAAATAATGGAGATAGAGTTCTGGGAGTCAAGAGTTTTTTATTGGAAATTTCCTCCTCTTTCAGAATCTTTGTTTGAAATTTCTTAAATATTAATAGTTTATTAAATATTGGCAAAAAACTAAATGCCATTTTTTTTTCATCTTTAATGGTCTATAACTTTTGCAATTTTTTATGTGCTAATACACGCTTTTAGCACATTTTTCTAGACGTCATTCCGGATCCAATGAGCTATCGCACATAATTTTAAGAGCAGTATCTCTATTTTGTTCCATTTTCAACTTGTCGACTAGACTATAACGAATTTATTATACCAAATAATACTTTTGAAAAATGAAGTAAATTATGAGCGTCTGAGGGAAGAAATGATATAAAACCGGCCCAGGCTTTTGCTCCGTCTGTTGACAGTCTCTTGTAGTCGTGATTTCTTCAAAGGACGTCTACGTTAAGCACTGTAGAAATTATGGTCAACGACAAACAGACCAGAACTTTTGTATTGTTATGATAATGCTTTTGTTGCATCAACATCCCATTTAATTATCTGGACGCTTTGTGTATTACTTTAAACTAGCGATTCGCCTGATAGCACGCTTAATATTTTCTATATACTCGTATAGTTGTCAAAGATTCGAAGAGATTGTTATTAGCCACGTGGTTTTCAGTGTCGTTCATACATTGACATTGACTATTCAAAATCTGTAAGATGTCTATGATATTTCGTGGTGTTGTGTCTAAGTAAATTACATCGGATGTTTTCATTATCTACGACATATTTATTTTGTAATATTTATCTACGACAAAAAAATTAGAAATATGTAACTATTAAAAAGTTGTAGGTTTACAGCGGATAATAATTATACTCTATGTTTTTATTCGGGCGAAAACAAGACTCGGATTGGGACTTAAGGTATTAAAAAAATATTTTTTTATCTATGTTAAGATTTACACCTCCGAGGGAAAAGTAGTAGTCACATGCTCTGGAACAATCCATTTTAAACGGTCTTATGTATGCCAGAGATTATGTTATAAGAGAACATGATGTCATTAGTTTTATTAGAATGGCAATACCACGCAATACCATAGACATCTTACAGGTTGTAAATTGTCAATGTGTCAAAGTCGATTTGTCAGTAGTGCGTTGAATCGATTGTTAAGTTCAGTTGCTCTCTCTCTTTTTAAAAATAACTGGACTTTATTATGACGACGATAGATCATTATCGTTGAAAATATAACTAGGTACTTCGAATATGTACTGCGAATATGTTGCAGATTCGAAGCAATTAATATTAGCCAGATAGGACTTTATTATGAAATGTTATATTATTAGTATAAGTAGATTATATTTTCAATACTGTAATAAAATCTCATATTTGACAATATATACCAAGTTTCTATCTGTAGGTTCTTAAACCATCGTTTTACAATGTCTGTGTTACTAACCCTTACTGTTCCTAGATTTTAGTAACTTTATAGTTCTATACAATAATTTTTTATGTTTATGTTATATCTGGACTCCATTTTAAATTCTTATTCCAATAATTATATATTTTTTAAATGTTTTTTTTTACATTATATTTCCTCAAAAAGCCTGGCACATTAGTCACAGTCTGTGTGTATAGAGAACCGTTGGCTGTAAAAAAGGTTTTGCGCTGGCGGTAATACAATAAAATTTATTTAACAGTTTATTACGTTATTAATAAATAATTATAAAAATGATTCCCGATAGTCAATAACTAATGACCATATCACTTGTAATTTATTGACAACAATCATATAATTGTCAGATCATTGAATTGTATACCATTTCAAGAAATAATTACGCTATTGTATTATCGAGAATAAGTAATATTTATTTCATAAATAAATATCGCGAAGGAATAAATGCATTTTCTTTTAAACTTAATTCGACAATTAGACGACCTTATACAGCTTTACATGCATTATATTATTATTTATTTATTGATTAGAATGATTTTTTTACGATATCTTGGCTTTGACACAAACATCCGATTCCGGTTGATAAATATTAGAACTATTCAAATTTAACTAGAGTAGTGTTGGCCTAGTGGCTTCAGCGTGCGACTCTCATACCTGAGGTCGTATGTTCGATCCCCGGCTGTGCACCAATGGGCTTTCTTTCTATGTGCGCATTAAACATTTGCTCGAACGGTGAAGGAAAACGTCGTGAGGAAACCGACATGTGCTTGACCCAAAAAGTCGACGGCATGTGTCAGGCACTGGAGGCTGATCACCTACTTGCCTATTAGATTTAAAAATGATCATGAAACAGATTCAGAAATCTAAGGCTAAGACCTAAAGAGGTTGTAGCGCCACTGATTTATTTATTTTTTATTCAATTTTAACTAAACCCTATGAAAGTGAAAATTCATTTAATTTCTACTATGAAAAACTGCGTAAATTTCCTTTCTGACATTATCAAAAATATGTATCATCAAGTATACAATGTTGGCATTTTAAATATTTGGTTTGTATGCTAAAACAAGATCGTCTTTCCAATTAAAGCTTAATTGGACAAGAATGTCTAAGTGATAAATTAGATTAAATTTAGTGACGCTAGATATCTTGATTAGCACTATTTAGACATAAAAAAACGCATCGTTTTTTATTCGTTGAAATGTTATTATCTTTAATGCTTAATGAGCTATGAAATTTATTTCGCATTTCAAGAATTCTATAGTTTATTTATGTTACATTATATATATACTTAGTCTAAGTCTTTAAAAACTAAAAATCTATACCAGTAAACAGCTTACGCGACTGTTTCGTTCAAGTTGAATTATCTTAATTATTATTAGGAGCGGACCGTATCTCGCTCCTTCTGGTTCCTTCTATTTATGTTTGCCATACTCATTTTGTATGATGATTTGATATTTTAAAAAAGTACTGAGAGTTTTTTACGGCTTTTTCTCTCGGCCAACACCCTCTGTATTCTTTGCCAATGAGTAGGACTGTCTACCGACACAAATTTAATTACGTGGATTAAGTGAAACCTGTATCTTATATGCCATAATAAACATATTTTTTTTATCTCTACCGTCAACGCGTGACTTTTTGGAAGAAAACCTCGCGACTGCTGTCTGAATTGTAATAATGAACTTAAAAGTAGCCTTAGGTCGGTCGGTTTTCCTACTTTTCTACGGTAAGTTATCTAAGGATAAACAAAGTTAACAATATCAAACACTAAATGCTTTTATTGGTTTCAATCACACCGGTAGGCAGTATTACTATAAAAGACTGCATGAACCTAATTTTGGAAAATAGAGAGAAATTTTGTTTTCAATAAAAAAAAAGTAACAGAGACCTTTTAACTTTGACAGATTGCCTATTGTTTCTTATATGGTAATTATTATTGCTTAAACGTGAGTCAATAATGTCAGGTAACAAAGGTTTGAAGTTAATTATTAGCAATTAGGTACCGGCAGGGGTTATGAGAAATCGTTCATAATTTATTTTGGTAATTAGTCGGCCCTGATTGCCATCATACGCTGAATTTTATTGCGAAATGTTTGTTTTTAATTTTTACAACCATGTTAACGTTTTGTAATTTATGTATTCACGACTTAAGAAAATTAAAGGATCCGGAATAATTTCTTTATAATTGGTATTGTATATGTATTTAACCATAGTAAGGAAACAAAAAACTTCTGTCATAAGTCATCATTGGTGTATTACCGTGTCAGTCTGTTAACTGTAGGATTCGTGCGTTTTGACCCAGCGATTTTTTAATAACGCTTGCTCGTAATCGAAACGAAAAATCGTGAGGAACCAACCCAATATATATCATAGAATCGGCGCATAGGTTAGCCATAGAAGGCTGCTCAACCTACTTGCTTAAGGAAAATGATCATAAAAGAGATGCAGAAACGCGATATTTTTTTATAAAAGTATTATGTAAATTTTGTTCAATTGACCCAAAAACAACATACAAACAGAATCTTAACAAGGACTCAATACAAAAACCTGGTCACCGAATCTTGCGCAAAAATCTGGGAATTCCAATGCAGTGCGTTTTATCATTAAGGTAATAAAATAATTATTGATACAGCACTTAACAAATATAATAACGACTTAGTGATTGAATAAAATAATAACCAGATGTTCACAAACAAGCTAAACAGGTTTTACCAAAATGATGTATTAAAAATTCAGTGATCTATTATAAATGACCGTGAAGGTCGAAGATAATGACATACGAAATTCCTTGCCTATCCTGTTAGTCAATTTGGACACAGCAAATGGCAGTAGTGAATTGTGAATTAGATGGTCATTGCATGGCTTTATTGCTTAAGGGTGTGTACACTCTGTTACCAACAGTATAATTTCTAATTTTAAATATTACAGAGATTACTATCAATATCTAATCAAATCAATTCTGAAAAAAACACTATCAAACCGACGAAGATTCTGTTTATTTATTATTTACTGTCTTTATTGCCCTGTTGCATGGATCGATAGTTATTAGATATCTATTATTAAATAAATCTTGATATTTTTAGAATACCATTTTAGATAGTAAATCAAATAAAATTTACCAAATATTTCGTAACGTTTGATAACCATAAATTTAATAATTTATAGCGTCTAATAGTACAGATATATAGCTCTTTTAATTAAAAAATGACCTTAGAGTTTATGAATACTCATCGGTATGCAGATTATTATTGATATATACAAATAAAATCTGTCGCGGTAATTGGCTTGACTGTTCTATTATCTCATTAGTATAAGCGTCTTACAAAATTACCATTTAAACAATGTAAGGTCAAATTTATTAAATACAAATGTGTATCAATTTCTTTAGGATATTTAAGATTTAAAAAGTATGTTTAGAAGTTTTGATGATGTTATTTCGATCGCCTCTTTTTCAATTTAGACTCTTATATACCTAGGTATAGTTCCCGGAATTAAGATTTGTTGAATGCGCGGAACATTTTGAAGTCGAAAAACTACTCAACAAACGAATTTCCTTCCCTCAAAAAAAGCTAAATATGCCGAGACTTCTCCGAAAATATTCATAAATGTTTGCTGATAAGAAAATTATAAAGTAATTACTAAGCTAATTATTCCACTTCAATTGATGAACAAATATAGTTCATTGTTCTTGATTTCACACACAAGCCAATTATAAGGCAATGGGGCCAATGACTTTAAAGCAAGGAAAATTAAAATCGTGGTCCTTGCCCCATAACGGGACAGTAATATTTTAAGGGCCGGCCATGAAAGGCAGAATCAGTTCTCAAATTGACTCCCTCACGCTCGTAAGCGTATAATTTAGGATTTATTGGGCGCTACGTTCATCGCATCTTTATTCATTTATTAGCAATAAATCATAAAGAATTCGCAATAATCTGAAGTTAAGGCTAAAGAAGTTAAAAGATGAATTGTAAATTATATTACAGACGTAGTCTATTAAAAAACAAAAGCCTCTGAAGGTTCTAATTATAACAAATTTAAATTCGGACATTTATTGAATTGGAGCAGGCGAGAATGCAAGGATATGACCTTCATGGTGACTTTGGGAGCCGTGATATTTTACAATTTAAAAGAAATACTTTGTATACAAAGAGTAATAGAGACATTTATTAAAATGCCAAAAATATTTTGTATCTACATCAGGATGTATTTTAGCTCCTAACCTTTAGTTCGGAGACTAATTAGTTTTAGTCTTTTTTTGTATAAATTGACACAACTACTTTAGTCTTTTGTTGTATAAATTAACAAGCCTACGACTTTCATGTGATAATAAAACAATTTAAATATATAAATTGGGCGTAAGGTTTGACCAATCAAGAAGACAAATAGTTGGACGCTATGTTATACGCTGCGTCCAACTATTTGTCTTCTTTTAATTTCCAGATATTTGTTAAATAAATATTATAATTAAGCGCTGCTATAAGATAAGTTGGTCTGATCGAGCCCTAGCTGGTTCTAGATATGTATCTGTATGTCAGGTAGGTGCATAACATCGAATATTTATGCATTAATTTCCATTATGTTGGTAATGAGTCGACGCACCCGTCTCAGTACAATGAATTTATGTCCTTGTATAAACAGAAAACTTCACATAAAATTATATTTAATTGTAGCTAATGTCATAATTCTTCGAGAACGTGCGATATTTAATGTAAAAGTTGCTCTATTAGTCGTTTATAAAATTAAAATGGATTTTTTATTTTGTCTATCGATAAATATAAAGTCGAAGTGAATAATCGTATTGAAATTGTGTAGTATTTAATAGCTTAAAATTTGTTCGTTTTATATAAAAGCTAATTTACAAATGGTCTTTTTCAAATCAAATGTAAAAATCTATATGGGTTTCTGTTACCCAAACAAGATATCTTAAGTCACTAGAAATATTCCGCGCGTCCCGAAACTTATTCTTCATCGTCAAATTTATAACACGCTGTTCTCTTTTGAATTTAAAATAATAGGGTTTTAAGACTCGTTCTATCAAACCATCTGCCAAGGGAATAATAAAATGTTGTTCCTGCATTGGCTGTAACATATTTACGTCCGGTTCACCGCTTATGGCCCGTCGAGGGAGCGTTTGATTCGATGTTGTATCTACTCTGTCGTAATCCTCACTTTATTTATTCGCTTATTAGATAATTAGAATTTATAAAGTCTATATACAGTCAATAAAGAATGTTATTTATTAATAAGTGACTGCGTGGGACTGCATTTATTATCTGCGCAATTATTATTAGAGTTTAACAGTTTGAGTGGGATATGAAATAGTTTATTTCTCGGACAAAATAATATCAGATACTAAAAAACTTGTTTTTAGATAATTTGAGTGTTTTTCATCACTTTATTTTTAGATGGCCTTATAGAAATATGGTCTAATTATATAAACATTATATTTACAAAAAGTATAAAATTTTCAAATAATTATTCTCTGATGTTCTGTTTAAAATATGTTTGTTTTTCTTCGATATTTTGGTTAATTTTAACGAGCCAATGTTTTCTTTTGTCTGGAATTGAATTATTATTTTTATAAACAAAACTCATGTAAAGAATTTCTAAATCATGTCATGGCAATTAGATCTGAAAACTTAAATGTTCAAAAAAGAAACTCATAATTTACATGATTACACATGTAAACTCTCATGAATATATTAAAAATATTAAATTGCGCTTATTTGTAAGAACGTGGAAACAATTATTCCTAAAAATGTGAGTCATATTACGCCTCATCACTTCAACATTATGTTAATAATATTTGTGTTAGAAGCACAGCTCTTCGCCGTGGTTGTAAATAGTGATATAGATTTTCTTACTAAACTATATGACATTTTTTATAAATCGAAAATAAGCCGATGTATATGCAATATTCCAGCTAAAAAAACGTGTATTTTATTTTTATTCACTTAATCAGTGCTTTCAAAATTTTCCGAAATTCCTACTTAATGTTAACTGTAACACGACTTAGTTGAACCGAAAATATACGCTCGTTTTTAAGGTTTAGAGTTTCTCCCCTTCGTTGTTGACATCCCTACGTAATACTACATGATTTGGTTCGTCGTTTCTTGTGAAAACAGAGTAGCAACAACATTCAAGCGTCGAATAAATAGGCTCCTTCTGGACAGGCTCTCCAAAATGCCTCATTCTACATCAAGTAGAATTGCGGCCATACCTCGGTGTAGTATAAAAAAACCATTGAGTCTAAATAGCTAAGGAGACAACGATTAAGAGTTTAAACCACCATTGGGGTCAGATTATCCTTAAGTATAAAAGTATAATTTTCAGGGGTAATTAAACCCGATCCAATTTTTAAGTTCTTAAACATCGAACATCCATCACCTCTCTATAAAGGAAATAAGCTCGCAGACTTCATTAGTTCAACGTCTATACGTAAATGTTATTAAGGTAATAATTCGGGCACATCTCAAAATCGCTGATATAAAAGTAATTCCGCCGTTTAAGAGTTGCGGAGTGATTGATGGGGGTGCCAGCGACAAATTCACCGCTCAAATATTGTAGAAATCTCGCAAAGTTTCTCTGTTATTATATTAAAGCGAATTAAAATGGCTGACGTTGACAGTTGATCAATTGTTGAGTTTATTGTTTATGAACGCTTTATTTAGCTTTAAAAACGTATTCAAAAAGAGAGTTTTGTTTTTTTTTCATTTCTCGGATTTTAAGTTGGTAAAAAAATTTCTAGTTTTTAATTTAGGTTCACAACTAAAGCACTGAATTTAAATATTATGAACATTAATGTTTGATACACAATGTTATGCAACAATATTTTTATAATATTTTATATGAAAACTTAACTATTTCAGCACTATCAAAAATTTCATTCATACAAAAGTCTCCGACTGTAAAATACAAAAAATAGAACCTTATGAGACAATTAAATATTAATTAGTGTGTTATACTTCAACAAACCTGTAGCGTTCACGTCTGCAAAGATATCTAAGCGAACTTTTTAGAAACTGATTCATCGGTGTTTTCAAACGTAAATCAGGTTTTTAATAAACTTAATAGTAATTAAATAAACAATTATAAGGACACAACAATTATAAATAACATATGATATAAGGCCTTCCTGTTTCGATGTAACTCTTATAATGTGTTGTTTATGCAAAAAGTTGCAAATATTTCCACATTCCATATAAACGATTGATATTTAAGATTAAGAGTTAAAAAGGTGATATCAATCTTCTACGCCCTCATATTCGTAGATTTTATAACACATTTGTGGAGCACCAAAAATAGTTTGCGATCTAATTCAATACATTAAATAATTGCACTTTATTTACAATTCATCGTGATTATTTTGTAATATATTGCCACGCATGGCTCCGTTCGATTTTGATGGTTGAAGTGTAATGCTTTTCAGATCTAAAGAAAGGGTTTTTGTAGTCCCATAGAAGTTATCAATACCCAAATTATTACAACATAAGTTCTTCATGCCTATTGTACACAAGTAAACTAAAAGCCTTTTTTGTGCATTTTAGAGTCGTCACAACAATAATTGATTAGAGATAAGACCGTGTGATATGTATGTTTTGTATGATTATGTTACTAAATACAATAGAACCAAGCTTATCATATAAAATGATTTTATTGCCTTTGATTTAACGAATGTAGGTGGTTATTTGTGGAGGTGAATGAATGAAGTTTAAATAGTTAGCTTTAATAAAAATAATAAAGATTACCGCATTTGATTTTAATCAAGAAATACTTTTCTGCAGTATTCTTTAGACCTTTCATCTAAAACTTGGCTACATCTTTTGATCAATGTGTTCCAATATTTTTAGGCTATTTTGATACATACTTCCCTATAATAGTGTTTTTTGAAGACTTAATGGGTCTCTTACGTATTTCGGCTAACTGTACCTACTAATCCAAAAGAATTGTGATTTCGTTGGTAATCATACTGGTAACCGAATGAAATATAAGGTACCTTAGCCACTTAGCTACTGAGACCATAGTTTATATAGTAAGATCTTTTGTTTATGTCTCAAATTAAAAAAAAAACTATAACGCAAACGAAATCGAGAGATTCATTATAAAGGTTTATGATTTTATTCATGATTAGAATTTTAAGTTAATTAGAAGCTAGTCATTATCTTCTAATTAACCAAAATCAATACTGAGGAGTTTATATACCACAACATAAGTGTGGACATATTTTCTTTTAAGGTTGAATATATATTAGATTTTTTTACCATACATTAAGTTTTCTCTTATAGTTTCACCCTTCAGAGTTTCCAAACAAAAATCTCTACGTAAGCGTACATAAATTAAATGAAATATACCGATGCACCCGGAAATGATTTTTTAAGTTCAATCTATGGTATGCGTAGTGTCATATGTCGTGGTATTTTATGACACGATTCTGACCCTTCACGCGAGGTGTTACAGTGTATTTTGGTGAACAATAAACTTGTATGCACTAAATTCATAAATCACGCATTTATTTCGTGCGGCACGGCTGGCTGCGGCCACGGTACGTGCTTATCTGCTGTTTCCATTGCTACGTGGTTTCGGCTTCATGTTGATAAATATTGGGCAGATTCATGGGCTTAATAGGACTTGGGAAGACTTTAGGTGTGATTTAGATCTAGGTTAGCTCTAGCTACTAGGTTAGTAGGGTGAAATTAAACTTGATTTAAAACAGGAAACCTATTTGATTTCTTCGCTTATTTTACTTTGTTTTTATTTAGCCGCAGTATTCTATGCCTGTATTTTTAGAGATTGTTTTGAAAGAACCTAATTTAAATAAAATAATTATTTGTTGATTTTTTCTGCTTCAGTTTATTTGACGTAACTTTCCAAAAAGGAACACAAGGTTGAGTTTTTATGGCAATGTTTTTTACTGCATAAAAGTTATACAATGTAAAAGTTTTATCAATAAAGAATAAGCCGTTTTATGCTTTAGGTATAAAGTTTTTATGTCACTTTAGCATTTGATATTTGCAAGCAATTTACAGGACATTGTTACTGAAAAGTTCGAAGAAGTCTAAGTAAACCAAATAAGTTGGCTTGTTTAGGTGGAAAGAAGTCAGTTGTAAGTTTAAGAACATGCACCAAGTTTCCGCCCAAGTCTAAACTAAGTAGACGCTCTAGGTATTCTACATGAAGGGCCGAGTCATACGACCGACAACAGAATTGCTGAAGCCCTCATGCTATCTTTGACCTAACAGTGTAATTTCACCATACGAGAGGATTATTCCCTCCGGTCCTCAAAACTCATCAGACGCGGAAAACAAATTTAAATTTATTTGCACTCCCACAGGATATTGAACCACAGGCATTAAGCTAACCTTCAGGCTCGGAAAAATATATTATTTCCAATTACTTAAGCTAAGCGATACAATAACAATTCATATTAATGTAACTTTGTACTGATAAAATTAACTGAAAGGCCGTATAAACAGACATAATTGAACTTTGTAACAAAAGGTTAACTGTATAACTTAACCCTTACTTAACCAGACAAGTGTCAACGGTGAGACGCCACATTCTTGTGGGCCGATTAAGCGATTCAAAAACAACAACACTTGGGGCCTGTTTTATAAGTACCTTTAAGATAATCGAAAGGGTTATATTTATGTCAAGTGACTTCGTTCGCGTGGAAATATATCACATACATACATGGTGGTATATTCTTACAATACATTTGATAACTCCATATTTTTGGCAGATATTTAAAAAAGGAACAAGATCAAAGTTACTTACTACCCGCTCATAGAGACGCTTTAAAATTAGGATTTTGACGCGATTTTGAGGACTATATATCGATTCTGTGGCAGTATGCCTTTGTATTATTACGACTACTACTAATCTATGGAGGTTATTAAGTAGTAGGTTATTTGCGTGTTGTTCCCACGAGAATGTAAGTGCGTGCTTCTATTTCACCATACCTACTGCTGATAGAGGACAACTCTTTGTTTTGATTTTTTTATAAATTAACTATTGATTACTTAAGAAGCCATGTGGAACATGGTGTAATGGTTGCAGCTCCTTACAAACATTGTGTAAAAAAAATCTTGGCGATTTAAAAAAATGGCGGAGTGTTTATTGCCAGTTCTTTTGGTCCGTTCTACACCCTTGATTTGAGAACTGGCAGTAATTGTAAAATTAGAAGCAAGTAGCATTTAATATGCATTTCTTTGTTGAGTGTACATTGTGTTACCTAAATGAATAAATGATTTTGACTTTTGACTTTTGATTCGTGTAAGTATTACTTTGGAGATGAACCTACTTGTTAATGATTAAGCGCAAATATACCATAAATAGAAAGATTTTTCGATAAATACTCGTAGTTACATAACATCACTTTGGCCTTTTAGCGTAGGGTAATGCTGTTATGCATATTCCTTCCTGCGTGATGTATGTGGGACTCAGTAATTGTATGTACCCTACCCACTAAAACCCCACGATGTCATCTCCTACCTCTTAGGTGGAGCCGTTTAACTTCCGGTCTTAATTGTTTATTTGTTTGTTTTTTTTCATCACTTTGCCCCTAAATAAAACACAAATACTATGCTGTTCCTTCTTAAGCATTTAACACGTCGCTATTGCTTATATATTAGAATATTATTGGGATTAAATTATATCAGAACAATATCTAAAGCTATGAAGGTTTGCAAGTTGTAACGAACTTCAGTAGAGGCTTCAAGTTTCTAATTGATTAAGATAAACCGGTAAGCCGCTTTGATGGATGCGGTGTTACTGTTTATATTAATACATTTAGTTACAGTCCTGGTTTCTCACACTTGATTGTTCATGATTCTTGATTATTTTTTCTAAGAACCTAAAAATATATGTAGTTTTAATGGGTTGAAATCAAATTAATCGCATTTATTGCTAGATATTTTTTTTTTTTTTTTATAAAACAGGGGGCAAACGGGCAGGAGGCTCACCTGATGTTAAGTGATACCGCCGCCCATGGACACTCTCAATGCCAGAGGGCTCGCGAGTGCGTTGCCGGCCTTTCAGGAATCGGTACGCTCTTTTCTTGAAGGACCCTAAGTCGAATTGGTTCGGAAATACCTCAATGGGCAGCTGGTTCCACAAAGTGGTGGTGCGCGGCAAAAACTGCCTTGAAAAACGCTCAGTTGTGGAACGGCGGATGTCGAGGTGATACGGGTGGAATTTCGTACTCTGCCTCGACGTCCGATGACGAAACTCAGCTGCAGGTATTAATCCGAACAACTCCTCTGAACACTCCATGGTAAATGCGGTAGAAGATGCAGAGAGACCCCACATCTCTACGCAACGCCAAAGGATCAAGCCGCTCGGAAAGGGATTGGTCGTCGACGATTCGAACCGCTCTGCGTTGAATACGGTCAAGTGGAAGGAGCTGGTACTGGGGAGCCCCCGCCCAGAGGTGAGAGCAGTACTCCATGTGGGGCCGAATTTGCGCTTTATATAGTTGCATGCGGTGGCCCGGAGTGAAGTACCGTCTCGCCTTGCTGAGCACACCAAGCTTTTTGGAGGCTAATTTAGCCTTTCCCTCCAAGTGACCGCGAAACTGAACGTCGTTCGATATGTCAACGCCAAGTATTCCAATGCTGGCTGTGGCTTTAAGAAGAGTGTTTTCGAAAAGAGGAGTAGCGACAAAGGGTGTTTTTTTAGCGGAAAACGCGCAAACTTGTGTCTTCTTGGGGTTAAATTGGACTAGGTTTAGTCTGCCCCAGTCTGAGACTCCATGTAGAAGAGTTTCGACTTCAGACACAAGTTTGTTCCGGTACTCATCGACAACTGCCCGAGAAATACCTGCCCGGCCAGTGTAAAAAGTATCCCCAGTGCTGTCATCCGCATAGCAATGAATGTTGCTAAGTTGCAACATATCATTGATATGCAGAAGAAACAGGGTCGGGGATAGAACACAGCCTTGTGGGACCCCCGCGTTCACGGGTTTAAGGTCGGAGCATGCTCCGTCGATGACGACCTTGATGCTCCGATCAGCCAGAAAGCTGGAGATCCAATCGCATAATTTCTCGGGTAGCCCATAGGCTGGAAGCTTCGAGAGCAGTGCTCTGTGCCACACCCGATCGAAGGCTTTCGCTATGTCCAAACTAACCGCCAGCGCCTCCCCCTTGGACTCAATTGCCTCTGCCCATCTATGTGTAAGGTATACAAGAAGGTCACCAGCCGAACGACCACGACGAAAGCCGTACTGATAATCGCTAATCAGCTGGTGGCCCTCTAGATACCTCAAGAGCTGGCAGTTAACAATGGATTCCATTATTTTGGAGAACAAGGAGGTTATGGCTATTGGGCGATAGTTGGACGGATCAGAGCGATCGCCTTTTTTAGGGATCGGATGTATCGAAGCGGTTTTCCAGCACTTCGGGACAGTGCCAAGCGAGTACAGGTACCGGAAAAGGCGCGTTAAGACCGGAGCCAACTCAGGAGCACAAGTACGCAGCACAATTGGGGGGATACCATCCGGCCCGCTCGACTTATGAATGTCCAAGGAAGATAGTGCTCTGCGGACAGCACGTTCCGGCATCGAAGAATCACACCGCGAAATGGTCGGTGGTGATCTTCCTCGGTCATCCAAAGTCGAGTTGGACGCTAGTAGAGATAGTTTAGTCTATAAGTATTAAATTGTGTAGTTATTACATTCACATTCACATTTGCATATAATGGAATATGCTGCCATCTAATATTAAGTTACTATTACTATACTATAAGGATGTGCCTTTACTTTGAATTTATCAAGCAAATATGATGTGGATTTGGTGATTTAATCAATATATACACCTAGTAAAGAGACCGAACATTTATTTTTGTATTTTGTAATGCCATATTAACCATAAACTCAACTAATTAATTAACAATAATATTTTGATAGACTACGCAATAATAATCATTGGCGCCAAATTCCACTCATATTAATTAATAATGTCTCTTGAATTTCATTTGACTTAATTTACTAAATAAACAAGATTTGCGATCTGATTTAGTTAAACAAAAATAAGCTAAATTTATGCCCGATTTATTTTAATTTATAAATATTTAAAGATTCCATTCATATCTTATAATTGACACTTCCTGGTGACGTCAACTCAATGTTTTTTAAATAGCTAAACTGAAAAATATAATGGCACGCATTAAATGGAATTCAATTATAAAAAATATTTTTTACATACTTTTTTTCTTTGCCTAATGTAAAACAGACTTACTCCCCGCTGTCTTTACGGTAATAACATTTCAAGACATTTCTTTTTTGTCCAAGTATCTTTATCTGTGTATTTATAAACAAAGCGTTTATCTTAAAGTTTTTATCATAATTTTAATATTTTTTAGAAACTCAAATTTATTAATAATTATTACTAAATATATACTTTTCTATATCAACAAACTGACAATTAGACTAAGGAATTTGATTGAAATTTACAAATTAAACAATATTGACAGATAGCTGAAGGCCCGCGTCAAGCTAATCTTACGGAGCTTTTCAAAGCTTTTCGGCGTACTTAATCCGACGACTGTCATTTTATATTATATTATTGTAAGTAAGTAGTACATGCGTTTATATTTGCGTCTTTATTTTCTTAAATAAAGTTTTAGTTGTCTCTTATTAAGTTACGTATTGGCATGCGTATGCTTTATTGACTTGTACACTACATTGACTTTATTTTCTAAATATAACTTTGTGTTTAATGCAAGCTTTTTATTGATATGTTTAATGGAAACGCGTAATGATAAAGATTGATTGATTTAACGTCCAACAAGCTTTAGTATAAGTTCGTTGATTAAATTAAATACAGAATAAGACTTTAACCCCATTAAATAGTAACAAAACAAGAATGTCTTTTTAATGTCCCAGTTACTTTATGACGTCTTCAGATTTAAATTAAGTCTAAGTTTATTATCATATTAATGTACTAATTTATTTTGTTACTTATGTCAACAAACTAACAGATATTTGTCTGATGATTATTAATCTAATATAATTCTAGACCAATTCTTATGAATTTTTAATGCATATTCAGTAAGTCTGAGCATCGACTATCTATCTTTCAAATCCCTAAGTGATAAGGGGTGTTCACTGTTCACCCCAAGAATTTTACTTTTATTTTTTAGACAATTTTTTTATGATACAGCATACAAAAATACATACAACCCTTAATGTTCACCCCTCTACGATCAACCCCTATTTTTTATTAACGTAGATAGTTATTTTTATTGAACTAAAAAAAATGTTTCCTAGAAATAATGTACATGCCAAAACGACGTTTGCCGGGTCAGCTAGTATACTATAAATATTTGATGTGATAAATGAAATGTGAAACTATTACACACTAAATTAGTCTACTTAAAACGTTTTACTTCAAAACAAAAGGGCCAAATTACAGCCTTCTATTAGCGGCAGTAATAACATAATTGTTTTAAGTTAGAACTGCACAATTGCTTCTTCCAACTGAACTGAACTTTTTTTAATTCCGGTGTTTATTGTAATATGACGAAGGTAATTTTCCGATTTATTTCCTCTAATAAAAAATAATAAACGATTTCTGATAAAGAGAACTGAAGACGTTACAATATTGCGTCAGTGAACCTTTTTTCTTATTAAACACTTAATTACCCAAAAAGTTGATAAGTAGAAACAAAAAATAAATAACCACGTTGTGATGATACATATTATTCTTTTACTGTTAAATTAACTAAATAGTATAATCATCACATCAAAGTTACAGTATAAGTACTATTTCATAATAACTGAATTCGATTCAAATATGTTTGAAGCTCGTATCGATTCATTCAATTTAAACAATGTTTTAAGCAGATCACTTCGCTATAAATACAAAACTTACAGATGTCAAATGTGTTGTTTTAAATTGTCCCTATTGTAATGTGTTCTTTCGTTTCTTTCTATTAAACTGCGCTTACGCTGTGACAAGAAGACACAGATTCTTCAAAAATTGTGCAATTTGAGTGAGTTATTTTGAATAAGAGGGTGTATATCTATGAAGCCAATAACAATGTATTGCGCAATTTTAATAGAAGCATTATGTTTCTGTAGTGACCACCAATTCTACCCGCGCTAGATAATGAAGTTGTTTATAATATAATAGCAATGAAAATAATTTAGACCCACTTAACAAGGATCTGGCTATCAAACGTTCAATGACACAGAAACTTTTGTAAACAAATATAATGAACCAAATGGAATGTGGATACTATAGCAGCTATGCCGAGTTGTTTGTTTGCTCCATTTTTAAATCGGTTGGTTTCCTTAGATTTAATATTAGAGACAATTAAAATCTACGCACAAATTTTGACATTTACAAACGCGATATTTAGAAAAATGGTAAAAGATTTTTAAGTATTTCTTTATTTGAATTCATGGCTAGCGCATGGACTGATGCTGCACTATGTAATAGATAACCCTTTTGCGTGTCAAAATTTTAAATGTATCTAAATAGCCATCAATATCGGCTCTCTATGCATCTTCTATATCATGTGTTCCGAAAAACTCTTGGGATAGCTGCTGCTAAATTTGAAGTTGATAAAAATCTGCTTTAATCTGTTTACTAGTTAACGAAACGCAAGTAAAACATAAAAAAGTTATCCAGAGGGCAGCACCGGCAGCTCATGCATGTTCAAACCCAACTAAAAAACACTTGAATTTGTTTTCTTAGTATGTATTTGAATTTTCGTCCCCAACTTATAATATTAATAATAAATTTCATAGTCAATTATTCTCGCTGCTATCATATTCACATTACGCACATTATGCAAGTTGTTTATGCTATTTGTTACGTTGTCTCTACGAATGCGGAGACGTTAAACTTCATACTTGACACACTGAGGTCATCGCATTTATACGGCCTTGTCGGTCGCCGGTCGACCTTTGACATTAAGACAACATCGCAACACTTAATAAAGTTATAAGTTGAATAAAGCTCTTATTTTTGGGAAATAGAATTTAATTTACATTGGCTGGGTTGTAAAAATATACGTTTTTATTTATTTAATAATGTAGGTGTGGAATTTGCACAAAAAGTGATCCAATTCGGAATGTATCTTTGTTTCGATTGGAAATAGTTTTAGGATGAGCTAACAGAAAATAACCTGCTCATCCTAGAAAAAATATTCCCGCTTTTACACTGACATACACTGAAATGCCAAAAGTTTTAACTGACACGCCCTTTATTCCCAATGACATTGAAAAGATATTCCCGCTTTTACACTGACATACACTGAAATACTAAAAGTATTAACTGGCACGCCCTTTATTCCCAATGACATTGAAAAAATATTCCCGCTTTTACACTGACATACACTGAAATACCAAAAGTTTTAACTGACACGCCCTTTATTCCCAATGACATTGAAAAAATATTCCCGCTTTTACACTGACATACACTGAAATACTAAAAGTATTAACTGGCACGCCCTTTATTCCCAATGACATTGAAAAAATATTCCCGCTTTTACACTGACATACACTGAAATACTAAAAGTATTAACTGGCACGCTTTTTATTCCCAATGACATAGAAAAAATATTCCCGCTTTTACACTGACATACACTGAAATACAAAAAGTATTAACTTGCACGCCCTTTATTATGAATGGCACAGAAAAAATATTCCCGCTTTTACACTGACATACACTGAAATACAAAAAGTATTAACTTGCACGCCCTTTATTATGAATGGCACAGAAAAAATATTCCCGATTTTACACTGAAATACCAAAAGTTTTAACTGACACGCCCTTTATTCCCAATGACACAATCATTAGAAACGGAAAAAATCCGGTATAGCTACTTAATCTAAACGTAATATGATTCACGAAATTAACTAACGGAACTGCCATTACTAATAATGTCAAAAATAAAGGGGTCATGAACTCATGCGCTCGTTTTCTAGGTTCACAATAATTTTTCTTTATTTGACCTACTCAATGTGATTGATTTTTTTATAAGATTGCACTTACCGGGTTAAAATTAGCAAAGTTACCGTTGTGTAGGCGTTTTATGTGTGTCAATAAATGCATATTATCATTAGTATTCACCTTAACAGTTAAACTTGAAGTTAAATAAGATAATCTTGTGGAGATAAATCGGTCCATTAGGCTTTATTTGAATGACAAAGTGTTGAATGGAGTGAAAAGGGTACTATCGTACTGTTTACGAATCCCGTTATCGCAATACTAAGGAATATCAGGATGTGATTTACATCAAAGATTAGCTTATTGATTGAAAATTGTTTAAATTAAAGGCCACAGTGTAAAATTAGTTTCAATTATATTTTAGTTGTTTTTTAGTAAAAGTACAGGCAAGTTTAGGCAATTTTTCTAAACAAATATAGCCTTATTATAATAGTAATAATATTACCAACTAGAATAAAGTATATAAAATTCGTAATTGGAATTCAAACCCAGAGACAAATAAATTACTGTCCATTAACAAACACTGATATACTCTCATCCAACAAATAAATAAAAAATATATTAAATTAGTCACCCACGAAATATTTTTATGTATTCTAATTCAACTGAACGTACGACTGATTCATAATTATTTTACCTTCTTCCGAGAATGTGGGGATTATTTTTTCCCAAATCCTAAAGATGCGGCGCCACTGAAAATTGACACCATTACGCACAACTTGAATCCTCAAGAATGATTGGAATGTACCAGCTATTAAATTTTGTTTCGATGTTAAGTCGTCTGCGTTGGCGCCGGCGCGGGCCTCGATCCGTTTCCATATTAAATAATAAATATAGTAAAAGATGGCGAGTAACTTAATTTTGTGCGCAATTTATTATCTTGAGATATATATGATATGAGTGCTAAGGCATACGCATTGGAAAATGTACACAAGAAGAGACAATCAATCATGTCTCAAGGCAATTAATGCGTGACTTTATTATACTACAACAAAGAGGAGTATTGTAAGTTTCCCTATTAATCGAAGACTAGACGAATTTATTATTGTTTCAAAGAGTGTACTTAACTAGCCATAACGACAAACGTGAAAAGGCTTAAGTATTGTAAAATGTTTGGTGTTTAATGAATATTCATAATAAATAAGTCGTACTAATAATTAAGAATGTAAACCGTTGCTCCTTATTTACTTTCCATTCCATTCCAGGCTTTTTTGTGAATTCATGAGCTTATCTCAGCTTTTACTCTATCGTTAAAGCAAGTTACTCGGTATATACACTCAAAATTGTCCTTAAAACCTTAAAATTAAATGGTGACAAAGATTTTTTATTTTCTCCAAAGTGGCGCAGCCAATTACAAAAATAACTTCACTCGACATTGATAAAACACTTTGTGTAAAGGGACTTCCAGGACTGTAAAAGAAAACTACAACGATATTTTTTATTTTTATACTCACTATCAATTTTCCAGTTGTCAAGTAAACATAATAAAAAGACAATTAAACATAATGGCCTAAATGATTTATATCTTTACATGAATTAATGTCAAGTATACATGAACTTTGTTTTAAAATTATTTAAATTTTGAAGTTAAATTGAATGGAAAAATATATTCCTCGTAATTCTCTTTGCTAAAATTTTGTTTGGAAAGAACCTTTTTTTTAAATTCGCTTTTATATATAATGCATACTAGAAAGTATTATATTGGTGCACAGCCGGTGTTCGACCCTACGACTGCTTTTAAGCAAACACTTATTAAAAAAAGCGGTACATTATTATAAAATAATGCAAGCATTGAGCAAAGTAAGAAAAATCTATTATTTTTAAAACTATTAACTTTATTTGCCGAAATGCTCACCAATTAATGCAACGAATTTTTGTATCAACATGTATTATTCTCAGTTAGTGTTTACAATCAATAAACTATACGAGCAATATCCGTTGTTGACATTTATATTTACAATTTAAAAAATTAAATTTTTAGTTATTGTATATTGTAGGTATACTATAGATTACGTCTATACAGGAACCGACCTACGACCTCGATTGTCGACATTATTATCGTTGTATTAGGATATGTTAATGTATGATCTATTCAAAAGTATTGAAATATCATAGCAGCTTAGTAGACCGTTCAGTGACGTTAATCACTACAATTTTTAGTTACGTTGAAAGATGCTAATTGACATAATAAAAGGCTATGCCATGTTAATTGGAGATTTTTGAAAGACCGGAAGCCGAAATGTTCTGGAATATTTTATGTGATTCATAACCAATGTTAGTTAATAACTAAAGATAAATAATGGTAAATAAAACCTCCTGTACTCCGGTCATGTCGGACATCCCATCAGAACACGGAAGTACTAAAATATCTCGTGTATGGCCAATCTCAACAACGATTAGCCGTTAATACCTGGAAAGCCTCATACCATTTAATGTAGAAAGCTTTCAAGTTAATTATATATACGTATAGGATATAAGTTGTATAAAAATCATAATTTTTCAATTATTATTATTTGACATTTGGAGAGCAGTGTTGGCCTAGTGGCTTCAGCGTGCGACTCTCATCCCTGAGGGCGTAGGTTCGATCCGAACGGTGACAGAATACATCGTGAGGAAACCGACATGACTTAGACCGCGACCGTCGACCGCGTATGTCAGGCACAGGAAGCTGATCACCTACTTGCCTATAAGATTGAAAAATGATCATGAAACAGATTCAACTGAGCCCCAGACCTATAAAGGTTGTAGCGCCACTTATTTTTTTATTATTATTTGACATATAGATCTGATTTAATTAAAATAATAGAGACACCAACTAAATTATGTACGGATTATGATCGTTTATATATGTGTTATGGCTGAATAAACAGTAGTAGTGTAGATCTAACTTGCATATTGATTAATGTTAACCAAACTTATGCACAATCTTAGATGATATATTACTTATAAACTTGTAGACATATTGTCATTTGTAATATAGGACTGGAAGTCAATTGGATCGTATATAAATTTTCATAATGATATTATATAATGTATCTATTAAAACTAGGTTGTACATAGACTAGTGGCTAAGTGATTTATAACTATGAGTGTTCAAGGCTGTAATTGGTGTGTTTCTATATGCGCAATTAGTATATTTTCTTTTGCTATAAAACATAGTGAGGAAAACTAAAACAAAAGACGACTGTCACCAGACTTGTCCTTGGCCCACATGGATTAAGCCTATATTGTCCTTTATCAGAATTCTGCCTCCCAGCAAAGCAATTTTTATTAAATTATTGTTAAATAACTTATCCTAGTAGCCCTGAGTTTGGTATATATAGAAACCTTTTCTGCATGTGTTCCTCTAATAATTGATTTATATACAACAAAACTCAATATCTAAAACATCATTGACTCACTGGAAATCAAACCCAGAAGGATGCATTAGATAAAGTAAGTTATTGTACTTGCGCAAAAACAGTAATATTATTATTAATAAGATATAAGAAAAAACTTAAAAAATATTTTAGACGTAAAGTTTTATAGATAGAAAGTATTTGTCCCGATATAACAATAAATAACTTTAACACCTTTCTCTCAATAGAAGCCTTTCAACTCCTACTATGATTATACTAAAACGTATTTATGTTCTTCCGATTAAGCAATAACGAAACAATAAATTTCTACATTTTAGTTCTGAATAAATTTACAAGTTCGTGACTTCTGACGTCGTTGCTACTTTCTCGACACAATAAATACATTTAAAACAGGGCCAGTCAAGGCTGTTTGGATTAATTTATTCAAAAATACTATTTAAATGACCATTCTAGCTAGTGAAATTTGTTTACTTCCGGAATGATAAGTTTCTTCGTCTATCTCGATTCTCTTAATTATAAATATGAATATTCAAAATTAGAATATTTATTTGTGTTAAATAAAATCAAAAATGCCTCATTATTTTCAATTACTTCACATATATTTATTTATGTGATTGATTATGATCCTCACGTCAACATATAGGCAATATAAAAAATGTTAAAAAAAACCGAGAAACTCATTCTGCATACTCCTTTGTATAAAATACAAAGACATTTTGGGCTAAATAAATCGACTTGAAGTATAAAATGGTGTTAATAACAACATATTGGTATCAATCATTCACTATTATTACCTAAATTAAGTAAATATTAACCTGTAAATACAAAGCAATTTTAGGGACATTAAACAAGGTAAGAAGAAACATTATTTGGTCTTAATTGGACCACTGAGTGTTTTATTGTCCTTAATATAAAGTGCTAATAAATTATTTCTCCAGCCATTAACAGTATACTTGTTCTTTTCATTATTCGTGTAATAAAGCAAACGTCCTATATTTTTGAAGTTCTTTAAGCGGAAGTCAAACTTTTACCAAATATTGCAAATAGGATTCCTTTCTCTTCCTGTTGAATATAAGAAAAATAAAATCATTTTAAATCACATTCAGTTTTTTAAACTATAAAATCTCTTAGCGAGGTTGTATTGCACTGGATCCATCTGAAACTCACTCAGAGACCTAGGTGATAAAACAATAATGCTTTCGAGCTGTTTTTCTGCTTATAGCTAGTTTTCTCCAATTGCTTCAACATTCTCCAGTAATGTACTGGCCCAGTAGGGAAAGATGTCAATTGTTTTTTTACAAATTACCCAAAATTTATTTTTGACCCAAAAGCAAAGGTAAATGCATTAAAAGCTCACTGTAACACCTACTCAACAATGTTTCAAGGATTCGAGAACCAGTTAAGGTACAAAAGGTCGTGCAAAGTGTTATTTATCACTAAGAAAAAGAATTGTCAAATTTATTCCGACCCACATTAGAATTGTCCCTCTTAAAGCAGATTCCGTTAAAATCTTTTCCGGGTTCATTAAGTTCATGATTCGTCATTACTTTAATAAAATTTGTTGAAATGGTCATCCTCCAAATTAGGACAATTCTGATATGTCGATGTAAATGCGTTTATGAAGGATTTTAATGCGATTATTTAACTTTTAGTACTGTTTACCGATATTCTGGCAACCCCAGAGTGACTTTATGCTTTAACCATATTTGAATTTAGTTGTTCGGATGTTTTTTATTGTTTTATGTAGGCGTTCATATTTCAGGGCTGTGACAAAATTAATGTTATACCGCTGCGAGGTAAATCTCAGTATCGTATTTCATTTTATTCAATCGGGGATGTATTTGATATATGAACTATAAATATTCATTTTGTATCAGTGCTAGTAAATAATATTATGTAATAAAATATGTTACTCATTGATATAGTAAGGTTGCATTTTTGCTTGAAACCATATTTTTAAATTATTGCAATTTGACGATTGTAGCTTGACTAAACACAATTATTAATAGCTTGGAGTTTCTGTTTATTTCTAAGACACAAAGAAAATATGCACAAAAAAAGAACTGCATTTGCTTCAATATTTGTGAATATGTAAGTACCATATATATACATAATAATTTAGTTATCTGCTGCATTGTTTTTTATAACACCATGCGCCTATTTTATTTTTGTACAGTATTTTTTTATTCTAGGTACATGGTCTTCGAGGAGTATCTTGGCCATTCATCTCCATATGAAACTACCTTTTGGAAGGGGCAACTAGTAATTTTTTTTAATATTTATAACTTGTAATTTTGACTTTCAAAATTGCCTTTTTAATAGGCATAATTGAAATAAATGATGAACGTTTTTTTGATTTCCCAAAAATGTGTGTATACCAAAGTTATGACAAGTAGAACAGATAATTATTGTTTGTTCATATACATAAAAGTTAAGTTTTTTTGTATGTTAACAGGATACGTAAGCGCAACAACAGTTATCCATAGTCTTTCTTACCTTATTAGGGTTGCCTGATAGAGAATTCTGTGGTAAAATATATAAGATGTTTAAATGTTTTAATTAAGTAGTTTAACTAAACCCAATTACATGTTTCATCATCATTATTCCCGAAAAGTGATAATGCTAATCATACAATTAATTTATTTCTCGGTAAAACGGAAAATCAAAAACAGGAAATAAACAATACATGGAATATTGTAAACGTGTGTAAGAGATAAGAATTTTGTTTTGAATTTTGTCGAGGGTTATCGTTTAGTATATTTTATGTGTTGTTTACGAAATTGAAATTAAACCTAAAAACAACTCGATAAGTTCCGATTATTATTACGTATTACCTTAATCTGACGTTATAATATTATTATTTACAGAAACATTGATTAAGTTGGTTAAGTGTAGGTAGATGGAATTTACATGAAGGTCCTACTATCGATTCAGGGCTAAATAAGTCCCTAACACATAAACTTACTATAAGCCTCTAACCAATATTAAATGCTCTTATTATAACTATCTGCGTCTAGTAGATAGTACCGGTGACTCCAGAGCTGGTACTTTCCTGGATCAACGAATAAGTATCGCAATACAGCGAGGAAATGCTGCCAGCGTTAAAGGTACACTGCCACAGGGACCAAACTTTTTAAATTTGTTTTGATCTTCATTTTAATAATTTTTATTATTACTTTGTAGATACTGTATACTTGATTGTAAATTTTAAGTGATTTTTAATATAAATATAATATAGACCGCACTATAATCATAGAAAAACAATAATTTTAAATCAATCAGCTCTACCGTAGGGCACCACTAATACGTAGTCTTTAAGAAAGTTTTACAAACAAAAGTTATGGGGACGTGAGTGCCTTTTTTCTTGGCTTTCTCAAGACGGGGCACACGATACACCGGCTGAACAATGTGCAGGTTTAAATTAACCTTTTAAATATATTAAATCCAGTAATTTAAGCCTATGGGCTTATGCTGGGCTGGTACAGGCTTCGTTTTAGTCCCAATTTAAACACGTACCACCCCTGATAATATAGATTAATACTTTTACAGATACACTAATACTTTTTATGTAGTAATTATAACTTTGTATTATGAAATATAAATCTCAGGGCTGTAAACAAACGGACACAATCACAACAACACAAATATTTGCCCAGAATGGGTTTATATCATTCTATTGGGAATAGATAAACCGAACCTTCGCTTTGAACGTACAATCAAATGTTTGTACAGGCTTGGTAAGATTTGGCGTGGTAGGGAAGTTTTGCGCGACGTTTTAAATATCCCAAAAATGAAGACAGAAACGACGAGAACTAAGCATTTGTTGTATGACAATACAATTGCATTACTTAAAATGTCCACAGTTCGTTCGTTATTAGTAAACCCAATAATAATATGGCGTCGATAATTTGCGGTTGTTTTACCTTATTACTTTATTTTAGTAAAATCTATAAGTAATAGTTCAATTATATACGTATAGTCTGGTAAAAACATAAAAAATGGGGCAGATATTTTTTTTTTTCTGCGGTTATTTCCAATCAGCCCCAAGGCTATGAGCGAATTTTTTCTGTGGTGCTGTCATGTGGAGTGACTTCCCATTGGAAGCATCTACTCATCTTCTGTCTAGAGCTACTGCCGGTCTTCTAGCTCTAGAATATGGTGACGTTTTAGTCGACTCACATACTGTCTAATGGTGAGTTGGCGAGCTATAGAAATGTTTTCTATATAAACATTATAAAGTGACATTGGAGATCTAAGCAGGTGTGTAGGTAGAGTATGATACAACTTAGCAATTAAGCTGAAGCAAAACGATTATTGTGTAAATGAAATCCCGTAACCCCCTATTGAGTTATGGGACATTTCTTAATAATTTAGAGGTAAGTCAACAGGTAATCAGCCTTTAATACCTCTTATTTAAACACGTTTTATTAAGTATCACACTGGTCGTATATAGGTACATAAATTGATATACATTGTATGTTTGCCTCAATAAAATAATATGATGTATCCGGAAGAGACTGTCAGAGCGTAAGGATCTCACAAAGTATTTATAAAGCATGAATAAGTATTTTATATCTTAATCAATATTTATTTATTTCCTCTACAATACAAATATAGTTATTTGTATAAGAAAGATTTTATATAGTTTATACTGCACCTACTCGAAAATATTTACAGCGGCTGTCATGCAAACAATACTTAGTTAGTAAGAATTAAAATTTGAGAATAAAAAAAGCCTTTATATTTTCTTATCGAAAATCGTTTTAAAGTGAAAATTAATAGCCAAAATTTGTGAGTTATTTGGATGATCTTTCTTTTAAAAATAAACTTGTATTGAATAGCGAAATTAAACTACTAATTATTATAAAACTAGTAATACTTTTATTAGCTTGTATCATTATTGAATGCGTTTCTACATTTAAGTTCAAGCCACAATTATTTATCTATCCCGACTTTGAAATATGCTAATAGAAACAGCATATTATACAATTCTATACACATTTTGAATTGGTAAAGTTCTATACTTTTTACCAAACTTCTTAATTAAACTTTTTAAATATAAAACAATACATGACGCATACAGTACATATGAAGATACAATTTTATCTGTCCCAGATCCATCAATGAAATTTATGATACGCTAAAATAGGCAACGGTAAATTGTCAATGAAATATTAACTACGATTGTAGATAACTTTGTTAGTAGATGATATATTGGTTGAGTTGTTAAGATTATTGTTAGGACGTTCTAATTAGTAGTCTTGGATTCTAAATCAATATTGTGCTATTAAAGTAGGACATGGTTGCCTTATCTATTTAAACTCTTACTGATTATATATCAATCATAGAGCGGGAACTCAAATAGCAATAAACTTAATGTAATTTAATTTAACTTCTTCGTAATAAATCATAGTTTTAACAAATATTAAGTGGTTGTAAATATATTGTGGTCCATTTAGGATTTAACTGCTTGACCTCGAAAGTTAACTAAATACGGATGTCAATCACTAACCTTTATAAACCATTCATTTAACCATCGTATAAAACCAATTGTATGAATTCATAGAAATCTTTGTATAGCTTTAGATTCCACGTAACAACCACATTACAAATCCGCCGTCACTCTAACTTCAAGAAACAGTACGATATCTTGTTTATTAACCGGTAGCCGGCGCCGGCGCAGGCTGCGTCACGTCGCAATATGGAATTTTCTAACAAATTCCATGATATAAATTCGTCACAAATATTCAATGGAAAATCGTCAGCCGGATAAACATAAAAAATAATGTATTTATTTTGTATAATTTAATCGTTAATTATCGCGATATTTGTATCACAATCAGACCGGCGTAGATATTTTTTTTTACCGGTAGGTATGTTTATTATATAAAACAGGGGAGAAAATGAAAGCTCTGAGATATTAGGTGATCCCTTTGGACACGCACTATGCTAGAGGGCTCGCTAGGTTGTCGCCTTTTAATATGAAACCCTTGAGTAATAGTACCTTTGACTGGTTTAGGTTAGGAATTCAGTTGTAAAACTATGGACATCGAGACAATTCAGCTTTATATTTTGCCTCGATGTCTCGATGAATTTATCTACATGTTGTTCAATATTACAACTTTTACATAAGAAAATCATATCCATACATACACGGATACAAACTACAAAGATAAATGAATAAAATTTTGTTATAAAATCCTTAAAAGGATTTTAAAATCTCTTGTTCTAAAAAGAGTTAGAAAGCCCAGAACTTGTAGAAAAAGGAAAGGTAGAATGATGATGTGTTGATTGACTTGATTTTCAATGGTCAACATCTCCTATCTAATCACAGATACGCGACATCTGTCTTTCCGTTTAAGCAATCACAATCAAATACATGACTGTTAGTTGTCGTCTTTTGTTTTAGATTCCCGCTCGCAAGCACGACTAATAGATTCCCTTGAACTACCTTAATACAAGTACCCTATTTAGAAATTGCATGAAATATCGTAAATAACTTGTGTAATACTGTAAATGTTAAATTACCATTAAAGGTACACTTATCTGTACTCCAAGGTCCATTTAGACTTGAAACAAGAAAGCAAATTATCAAAAAACGATATATTTAGTGCAATCAGACGAGAGAGGTATAACGGGTTGCAATTTTAAGGCCTTCTTGACCTGATTGAGAAGACGCAATAAAGTATAATACAATAATTCAGCCGGAACGCCTACAATTTTAAAGGGATACGGTAATTTTATTGTTTTTGAATCATTTTTAGCGTCGGTAAGATGGTCGGGACTTGTAATTAGGTCACCGGTTCGATATACCTTGCGTTCAATCTCACATACCTTCTCAAATATTCGTGTCTACCATACCATGAATACTTTTACAGGTAGTCAGATTTTTTTATCCTCATCTAATGTAGTTTGTGCTTATATGCTAGTCTAGTCTAGTCTCTTTCTATGGAAAGGAAAAGAAAGAGACACGTCATAAAGTGGAAATGAGAAAATTAGCCAAAATGTTTTTAAGGAATTTTATTTCTAATATTGAACAGACAAAACTAAAGCATTGACGCGTAATATATGTGATCAAAAGTCTAGTATTAATGCAACTAATTAAGAAAAATTGTTTACGACCAATGGACAAAGTTCTATTTGCCATCACAACTTTCTATTTTTTTCTGTTTCTTCGTACTTGAATAAGAAGCTACAGAAAAAATAAGATAGAATGTGATCTTAACTACTTGGATTAGAAAAGAAAAAATATTCACGTCCTATTTATATAGTCGTGAGTATCAGCTTATTACAAATTTCTTTTAATAATTAATCTTAAAGCATACTTAGTTTTAATAAATTCATAAATCGATTCGCAAGTCGTGTTGAGTGCTACTTTCGCGGGCAATCCCAATCATTAGAAAATTTTATCTCATGTATTTCTAAAAAGTAATCAATTATGTTAAATTTCACAAGGTCGTGCCGAATTCCACAATAATATTTTTAAGTGTCAAATTATGTCTCGAACAGACTTTAATGTGTAGTATTTGAGTTGCATTGAGTTGAATCTCAGTAACCTTTAATAGAACCTGGAGTAGTTCTGGGGGTGGCCATACTAGGAGTATGGTACTTCAGTAAAACGATAATTAAATTTTTGATAGAAAAGTTCTCTTTGCCATTCATCCGAAATTATTGTTTTGAGAATTAAAAGACTAACTTTAAACTAAAGTGACTTCAAAAAGTTGTGAATTTTTCTTTACTTTTATATGGACACTTCTGTGTATTTACTTTGACCCATAATTAAATTAAATTTGGTAAAAAAATTTATCTCCGAAGGCATCCTTTACACACAGTCTCTGTCAAAATTATTTCAACTTCATGATCACGCTTAATCAATAGATACGCGTATTCAGTTGTATAGTGTGTATGAATAAAGGCCAGAAATTTTATGACAAATCTTGGTAATCCCAAAATCTGAATGTCGTGAAATAATTTCTGAAGAAGTTGACATTCTCTTCAATGATCATATTAAAATACAATTTGACCTTAAAGGTTACCTGAGATCCGGATAAAGTCTACTGATATTAAAATATCGTTCATGCGATGAATCATTGATATAATTTCTTTATTATTGTAATGAGAATAATAAATTTATGGATTACAATATACAATTTTGTGTTTTGTTTATTTTCATTAAAATTAAATTTTATTTAATTTTTGCCATCGTCATAAACTTTACTCACTTTCTTTGTTAACACTTATTAAATATATCATAGAATTAAAAAAAAGTTTAAGAAATAACTAACTTCCAACTTCTAGAAAAGTAAACAAGAAAATCCTTTATATTTCGTTAGAAAAAAAGTCTAGTTTTTGATGTTATTACAATCATTAATAATATAATAATAATTATATAATAATTATTAAAATTATTATATATTTTTTCAGCATATACGGGCATTAAAGTCTGGGCTCCGTATTTTTTACTAGTTACAAGAAATGTTTAACTTTTTCGTAGCAATCGTAGAGTTCGTAGCAACACCTTTTTTTAAGGGTTAGTGATCTACATTTTACGCCCCGAAAATAATAATTGTAGAACAAAGAACTAAACTTTTAAATTCTTACACAAAAGGAACAGTGAAAAAAGTTAAGCTTTTCCTAAAATTCATAATCAGTGTAAGAATGTTTGAAAGGTTCAAAGCTACGGTACAGGTAAATTAGCTTGGAGAAATTTTTGCGTTTGTAGTAGTGTATGGTCAGCAAATAAAAAAAAAAACAACATTTTATTTTTAGTTTTTATTTTTTTAAAGGTAATATACGTTTGTGGCTGGAGCACACCAAATGCGTACACGTCTACGCATACGCACTACGTACTAATACGGACGTGAAAATGTGTATCCACTGCATTGTAATCTATGGAACTGTATGAGGCAGATAAGCCAGTTCCAAATATTACAAGCAGTGAATGCCGGTTTTCACTTCAGTGAAGACGTGTATGAATTAGGTGTTCTCCGGCCATAAATGTTTTATTCTAATAATTCATCAACCCCAGGCATATCACAATCATCCCCATCCTCGCTTTCATCAGATGAATTATTTAAATTAATTATGATTCGTTCTGATATTGTGTCTAAAGCTGCGTCTCTACCCTGATATTTGTTTTCCTCCTCAATAGCATGCAGACAAACTTTTCTCCATTCCTCTACAGTTATGGCGTTCATTTTTTCTTCAGCTAATGACATTATAACCTTCATATTCATTGCGACATTCTTTTTTGCGACATATGTTTTCACTATCCCCCATATATTTTCTATAGGATTAAACTCCGGATGGTATGGTGGTAAACGCAGCACAGTATGACCGTGCTGTCGTAATATTTCGTCTATCTTGTACTCTACAAATCTCGCCTTGTTTTGCAGAATCAGTTCATATAATTGAGGCTTAAGCAACGTGGATGAATGCTCAATGTTTCGCAATGTCAGCCAGTCAATCATTTGCTGTTTTCTAGAATTACTATTCGGTGCAGGATTTTGTATTGAGTTATGATATGGTGCGTTGTCAACAACAACAACACTATTTGGTTGTAAGTTGGGTATTAATTGAGTTTGAATCCACCTTGAATAGTTGTCATAGTTCATATTGTCGTGGTAATCTCCACTTTTTTGGTTGGCTTTAAACATAAGCAATGCATTTGGTATAAAGCCATCCATACCACCGGCATGAACAATGATTAAGCGGTTGCCTTTCGATATATGTTGCTTCAAACCTGAAGTGCTTCCATCTGACCAAGATTTCGAGAGGGTATGTGATGTATGTATATATGTTTCGTCGGTGTAAACAATTGGTCGGCGTTGTTCACGATATTCAGCAATTTTCATCAAATAATTAATTCGCAAGTATCTAATTTCGTGTTTTTCCATAAGAAGTTTCCGGTTATCTTCTGTTTGCTTCCAATTAAAACCTAATGACATGACGTGTTTTCGTAACGTGCTGACACAACCTTTATAATCGATATCTTCTTTTAATTTTGCGTGCAAAGTTTTCAAAGTGGGAATTTCTTTATTTGTGATGTGGAAGTCATGAATTGTTCTTCTGATAACTTGCTGATCAAAGTTATCGATTACTATTGTAGGTTTACGATTCGGTTTCTTTTTAGGAGATTTAAATGTTACTTCCTGATCTGAAGGTCGACATTTGCTTTCTGATACTACCTTTCTGACGGATGCTATTGAAATTCCCGTTGATTTAGCAACTAATTGAGTGGGAGTCATAATACTGCTCGGGTTGTTATTACACTCATTTTCGAAATATTTGTACAAACAGTACAAAACTTCTTTAGTTTGAGAAGTCAAAGGCTTGCCTCGACCATGTTTTAACACTGGAGCCATTTTTAATTAACAATATAAAGTTGCAACACTTACACACAAATTAAACACTTCAACAAATATTATAACAATAATAACAAACAATAACAACAATCAACAAATACAAAATTTAACAATTAACGTAATAATTATAATTTTTGAATGAAATGTGTGCTTTATGTTCTAACAGTACCAAGCGACTGACGCCGGACTGCACGTGGCACCTGCGGACAGCGTAAACTGGTTTATTCTGGTTTTGTGCGTGTTTCCACTTTCCACTATCAAGTGACGATTTTTTGCTTTAGATTGAAATATCTCGGAAACGGTGCGTCCTAGGCCAAAAATAAATTTTGACCCCCCCGTAGACCCCCCGGAGTTTTAAAAACCTAGATGAAAGGAAAAAAAAATATATATCGGTCTCTCCTCTTTGAAGTTTCACTTCTATCGTGTGTGAATCGCGCACACACCTTTTTTTTATAAAGTCAAAACCTTTTTTTTTAAATAAAAACTTGTTTTTATTGATAACAAAAATCAGAGTGTTGCTAGGGATAAGTATAATATTAAATAGTAATGTTAGGATATCGAAACATTTTTGTATAGGCCAGAACGATATAGTGGAAACGCGCTCTAAGATCTGAGTAATATACACACCACTACATATGCAAAAATTTCTCGAGACTAATTTCACTGTACATGAGGAAATATCTCAACCCATTCCAGAAAACAATTCAATATGCCTCAATAAAGTCAACAATGGTATGCAAGAAAAAAATACGTAGGCCGTATGCATGTGTGCGTGTATGACACACAGGTCTCTCGGAGGATGAGTTGATGTTGCAAATGTATAAAAGCGAAGCGTCGATTTCGAAATCAACACAATGATTTGAAATTCTCAAACGAGTGTACACACAAGTGAATAGATTTCCGCATAGTGATCAATTCAGTGAAGTGTTTTGAACTGTTGTGATTTTTTTACGGAAAACTTTTAGTGCATTCAGGATGATCGCTTTTGTGGTAATATTTTTATTTTTTTTTATTGGGAAAAGTTTTGAGTTTTCCAACATTCTTCATAATATTCCTTTACTGAGTAACTTTATTTAATATTTTATTTGTATATTTTTTTTTATTAAATATTTATTTTCATACTACATTGTGTGTATGTATGTACATTCCTTAAAATTAACATAAATATGCAGAAATATTTTTATTAATTATTTCTCTTTATTTTCTAGTGTGTGATCGCATTGTGCGCCGGAGCAGCCGTCAGTTCGCCAATCGAGAACGGCCGGTGGAATCCCTACAAATACGGCGACGATGGCAAGTACGTAAATGTCAAACTACTATATAGCTAAGTTAATATTATAAATGCAAATTTCTGTTTAGTTCATGCGAAAAAATACGTATCAATCTGACTATAAGAATGTATAAATTTTTTAAGTTTGTTACTTTTAGCCTTGAGATTGCGGGGTCCCTGTAGTGCACCAATTATTTACTTTCCTTGATACACACATACATATTACTTGATCGTCCAGCGCAAAATCGGCATTTCTTACCAGAAAATTCTTAACAGAAATGAGGCCAATACGATTGTTTCTTTATATTGTTTGAGTTTTTTAATTACTTAAATAATTCCTTTAAAAAATAACTTTATGTATCAACTTCAAAGAAACAATAGCAGGTTTCAACGTTTCGTAAATGTTTTCGTTACTTTAACATTTTTCCGAGTAATAAAGACAGTTCTTAAACTAAATTTATTTTTCATATTACAGTAAACATTTTGCAAGGTAAAACAATATTCTCAGAAAAGGTTGCGATAAAGTATAATCTAATATATTCCTAGGAATAGGTGCTAAGATCAGATAACAGCTGCCAAGAAATGGAGCTTACTGAAAAAATATGCTCGATATCTTTTGTTCTAACTTGGATTTCTTTAAAAATATAGCTTCCAATAAAGGTGGCAATAAAAGCCTTATCTCACTCTTACGATCATGGTTTTATCACTTTCAATGCATAGGGGTAAGGTCACTTAAAGCGATTACTTATGTTCTTGCAGCATTAATAATAATATAATATATGTAATAGTATAATAGTTTAATTAATAATTGTCGCTTTGTTAAAAGAAATGGCCATTATAATGCCTTATACAAAGCTGCATTTATATTATTGTGAAAGAAAAAAATTGTACCTGTTTACCATCACAATGACAATATTAAAAAAGGCAAGTTAAGTCAGTTCGTTCTGATACATTAGTCGCAAACTGTCGGATCGTTTCGTTTAAATATTCTTTCCCTAACAACGCAATCGAAAATAGTAAGCATACATAGCATATTTATCTTAAATAATTGTTTCAGATATATTCCGACAAATGAGGGTAAATACATCCACATTCCGAATCCATACATCCACATAGATAACCCCTATGATGGTGGCTTTGGACCATACTCCCACGAACACGATCCCTACATCAGTGCCGCTACCCAGGACTCGTACAAGTACGTGTTAACGGCAGCAGAAGATAACCCCTTCTACAAGGAGGGATACTACAAGAATAACGGCATTAAGATTATCAGCCAAAAGCACAACTATAAGGAAGACAAATATGACTTCGAGTAAGTAACCATTTACCATATAAAGTAGGTACTTTAAGTACTTACTCATTCATATTCAATACCAATTATAGCGGCTAAGAGGCTTATACTTGGATTTTAGATTAAAGTTGACATAAATAAACAAAAATAATATAAATCACTTTTGTTTGATATGTTTGTTCGTGTACTAAAAGAGTTAAATCGAAAAATACAATTTAATAAAGCAGCATTTATTTTAAAATATTTTTGTCACAAAGTTGAAACAGATGTTACGTCCAATCCGATTCAGTATTACAGAACACATCTATCGTATATTTTTTACCCATTTTCAAAACCAAATTGCAATATCACTTCCGCATTGTTGTTATAATATTTTACGTCAATCGAGAACTGGATTAATTTATGGTTTCCTTATGGCGATATAAAATAGAAATTTGAATAATTAATTCTTCATAAAATGGTATTAGCATACATAGTATATTAACAAATAAATTAAAGATTTCTAAATAATGTGATCGTTGTTCTAAACTATTGTAAGTTTTGGATTTGCATAACTCATTAGATAGCTATTCCGTTATGTTAATTAGTCTAGACGCCATCCTATATTTAATCTATATTAATAACAGTAGCATAAATTAATCTGTCAGTGCCTTAAATCTTCATAACTATTCATAGGCAAACAAGTTTGTATTGCAGGCAATTAAAAAACTAAATAATTGCTTTATTATGCACCCGGAAGCAACTGCTCTTTCGAATCTTATGTATTTTATAGAAAGGTATAAACAAATATAGCCTTGACCGACTCACTAAATTGGCGCTCATATTTTAATACTGACAGGTGGCGGTCAAAGTTCAAAATCATTTATATTCATTTACGACACAGTTATTGACATTCACGGGTTATTATATGTATTTGATTTTCAAAGTCACAAATGATACGACTGTGAACGATAGCTTAACTATGATTATATTTACGATAATTTCACATAAATAAGTATAGGATATCTGTTTAAATTTGACTATTATCTATACTATACACAGATTATATAGAAAAAAGTATTAAACAAATAATTTTCTTTATAGTTTCGAGACCGAAAACAAAATCCGTGGAAAGGAGGAGGCTATTTTGAAAAATCCTAACACGATCGACGAGGGAATTGCTTCAAAGGGTTTCTACGAATATATTGGTCCTGATGGATTCATGTACAGAGTCGACTACACAGCTGACGAAAACGGCTTCCGCCCCAAAGTGAAGAGGTTGGAAACGCCCTACTCAGGAAAATGGGTGTTGGAGAAAAACAATTAAATATACCTGCCAAAAATAACACTCCTCATGACGTAAATCAGTATTTTCAGATAAGTAGACTCAGTAATGAACTCATTTCATGCACCTCTTGGAATTTGAAGCAAAGTCACGAACTTCACGCTTGTGGCATTCTGTGAAGTCAACCGTGATTCATAGATTTATGCCCATTGTAAATCATGAATTGAAAACTTGGCTTAAATGAGTACAAAGTTGTCAAGGCATGAATGTTCCTTTAGGAAATTGTGTCTGTGTAGACATTAGATAATAATTTATATTTAGATATAAGAACTTAGTTTTTTCGGATTAAGATACGTATTTATACAATGTGATAATAAATTTATATTTCGCTAATAAAAGTTTTATTTGCTTACAAAACCCATTAATACAGCTGTACTTTTATTGGTCGATAATCGTATTTTATTCGCTCTCATTATTTTCGTGAAATATGGGCCCATATAAATTTAACACGCACGTTGTAAGCGGGACCAAAGCTAACTCTTTAAAGAGATTCCAATTAAATAATATTAGTTATCAAGTAAATGAATGCAAATGAATATTAAAAAAAATATAATAATAATTATATAATACAATAATTGTGAGTGTCTATAATAACCCGAAAAATTAGGCCAAAAAAAAATGCCAATAATTACTATTATTATAATAATACTAGCTGACCCGACAAACGTAGTTTTGCCATATATATTATTTCTAGGAAACAATTTTTTAGTTAAATAAAAATAACTATCTACTATAATTAAAATAGGGGTTGATCGTAGAGGGGTGACAATTAAGGGTTGTATGTATTTTTGTATGCTGTACCATACAAAAATAAAAACAAAAAGTTTTGTCTCAAAAATAAAAATTTAGGGGGGACCACCCTTAAAACTTAGAGGGATGAAAATAGATGTTGTCTGATTCTCAGACTTACTGAATATGCATAAAAAATTTCATAAGAATCGGTCGAGCCGTTTCGCAGGAGCATGGGAACGAAAATTGTGACACGAGAATTTTATATATTAGATTAAAATAATTTATAAACATACTTTAGAAAGTATACTTTTATTTAAACACTATATGGATATTTCTATCTACAATAATCCACATAAAAGTATTATTTTCACTGACGTTGTAGTTTAATGTGTTATCACATATTATCCCTTAGGTTATCAATAAAGTAACTTTACTAATACTAATAAAAGTCATTTTATAACCTTAAAATCAGATAAGCTCTCAGAGAACATTCAAGATTCTGGAATATGTTTGCATAAGTGGGATCATTAAATCGCACAACATTAAAAGCTTAAAGTAAATTTCGAAATGACATAGATCGTAAAATTAAAGGCATGCGTGTAACTGGCAAGAATCTCGGTGAAATTGTTTTGGCTAAAGCTTATGGAGGCTTTATAGCGAGTACATTGACCGAGGACACTGCCAAGTAGCCGGCGCCGACATCCCGACGCACTGCGAACAAGACCATGCTGCACTGCGCACTGCTTGAATCTCTATTTCTTCAACTAAACGACTTATGAGCGCAACGATACATCTCCGTGCCAAGTAGATCCCGAACTTTAATTTCCTTGTAAATTCGCTAAAAACAGTCCTGAGTGCAACGACTCTGGAAGGACGTTTCGTACATAAACGCGTTAAAAACATATAAATCCAAATGTAAACGAGGCAGGTTCCAGTATTGGAACTCGTTATTGCTACTTTGTTACGCGATCTACTTTAGGGATTAAAATTTATTGTATCGATACTTGTTTTTAATTAATTTATTGCTGTTTTGAATGTTTTGTAATTGGCACCTTGTGATTCGTTAGTGTAATTAAATTGACTTTCAATTGATTGGACTTTTAGGTGGTTAATTAAATTGATTTTGAAACGGGATTCTTAGAAACGTGTGCTATATTATCTCGTTAGATCATAGCTGGAACAATTTAACGGTTACGAACGGCCGGAAAAGAGGCGGACGTTGGAGCCTGCTGGCTTAATTGGCTCCAGACCAAGTTTCCGAAGAAACCTTCTGTGTAGACGTGATGTGGTTAAACGAAAAGAAATGGTAATTAAATAAATTGTTTTATTTCTTTTTAAGAAAACAGACGCTTCCTTTTATAATATTTATTGCTCTTACAAAGACAACTTGTACAATATTTAAATTTTATTTCGATAAGGATTCCCCAAAATAAACAAAAAGGTTTCGGAATGCGTTTAGTGCTCCTGATACATGTTTTACATTCTCACTTTACTGTGTCCACTTAACGTGCTTTAAAACCAAAGAGGACCTTGAACCCTTTTTGAAGATCTTTTTGATTAAGTTATTAAACATTCAAATACAACAACAATGTATTAATAGGTTAGGGAATGTCCTATTGTACCTGAAATACTTAAGCTCAGTATATATAATAATAAGTATATAATAGTGAACTAGACTAATCACCGAAAAAGGTGACAAATAAATAAATATAATCCCAAGATATCCCAGTGCGCCAATATAAGTGCGAATTTAGACTACGGAAAGACGAACATCCGACACAAACAATTTTTTCCACAACTGTGCGTTTTCTAAGGCAGTTTTTGCCGCACACCTCCGCTATGTGGAAGTATTTCCTGCATAAGTAGTCCTGTGGAAGTATGGCTGCCCACTGAAGTATTTCCGATCCAATTCGACTTAGGGTCCTTCAAGAAAAAAACGTACCAATTCTTGAAAGGCCGACAACGCACTTGCGAGCCTTCTGGCAATGTGAGTGTCCATGGGCCCTTAACATCAGGTGAGCCTCCTATTACATAAAAAAAACAACCACGCCATATCGAGAGCGCAGGACGGACTCGTATCACCTGGCTGTTCAGACACCGCCAATATCCAAAATTAGTTCTACCATTGAAGTTTTTCTGTCAAATAGAAATTGTATATTTTTAATGATCGACCCCACTATGAAATTGAATCCAATACCTTATGATCTGTAGTTGAATATACTAACTACTAGGTCAATGAAGCTGTTGATAATGTATTCCCAATAACGAATGTGTACAGAATTAATCTACTTAATAAGTATCCCGACGAAGGTAAAGTAGATTAATTTGCTAATTATGAAATTCTTATTATAAATTTTGCTAAGTTTGAACTTTTTTGTCTTACGAGTCTTTGTAAATTAAAAATTATTTAATAACATGAATTTTTCAAGTTTGAATACGGAATAAGAATGTTATTGAACTTTTTTTACAAAATTAAATCAATATTATAAAAAATCTCGTTTAGTTTGATCGATAAAGCACATGTAGCAAATTAAAAAAAGTTTTCAGCGTTCGGTCTGTCATAGTTCCATAGATTTTTCAAAACATTTTACCACAACTTTTATGTTTTGCTGAAATATTTGTAAATTTGATTTTTTTCCCGAAATCGTCGAGTGTTATTGCAAAAGTATTTATACAAAATTGTTGACCATATAGCATTTTTCTACGTTAGGAGAAATATTGGAGTTATTTAAAATGTCCAGTTTTTGTATTCTACGAAGTATTGAAATCTTTGAGCAAAATTTTTCAAATTCGGCAGACGTACCTTAAAGACTGTGTACCAAAATAAATAAAAAACAAACTTAATTCAAGAAGAAAATAATAATTTGGTATAGATTTCATTATTTCAATATACTTATAAAACACAAAAATGTATTACTTACAGTGTAACAATTGACAATCGCTACACCACTTACAAAGTATCACTGATCCGATTTATTTACCGTTCAACAAATAGTCCATTGAAATACAATTCTTTCAGTTTAACCACATTGAAATAACATAAAAGTTTGTCCGAGACTCTGGACCAATTCCAAATAAGGTAACTGTCGCCGGCATCCGCCGGGGCCAAGTAGAACTTTTGCAAGCTCTGTATAACTTACTGATAGTCCTTATTTCAAAGGAATAAGGTTTAATATAGATTTACCGGCCGTAAAGCTTTCAAGCTATGACCAACTGTTCGCTTCCGGACTCGTTGGCTACTCGCGAGTTTTATAGCTTGCGGATTGAATTTGTAGGTGGTTATTACTAAGGTTGTATTTTTTTGAAAAGGATTTGGAGCGGATTAGGGTTGATGTTTTTGTACTCCACAGAATTAATATTTAAAATTATTTTTATTTCCGATTTGCTAACGAGATAGACTCCGCTGTTAAAAGTTAAAGGAATATGTTTAAAAAAATCTGCCGTAAGATTACTGTAACAAAACAAAAAAAAACAAAAATATAATTTTTTTTTCATAAAGTTACGTATATAGAACGTTATCTAACTTTATTTATTAGATTTGTAATTTCACATAAAGTATTTGTGTACATCTAAGGCAAACAATTCGGTTCTCAATCAAATGCCTAAATTCTTTCTTCTTTCTTCTTTGTTTTCTTGTTTTGTATTACTGCTAAAGAGTGCAGAGATAAATTATAGGTATAATATATAATTTTTTATATACATACAAAGTTATATCAGAAATAAAGATCCTATAACCATACAAATCCAGAATCGTTAAATCAAGCTCATGAGATATTCATGCATTTTATAAATAAAGTAATCTATATACATATATCTCTTATGTCCTTTCAAATTTATTTTTGGAACAAGTCCACATTTTCAAAAACATCCTTACAAAAATAACCTCAAATATTCGCACTTCGTTCGCATATTTTCAATTATAAGAAACATAATGCCGACACTTTAGCAAGTAATAAAACCACTTTCTTATGAAATGTCCCATCGCGCACCCGCTAGTGTTTGGAATTTTTTTAATCATAATCTCTCATTTTTATATGTTTACGCAATAATATTCATGTTTTACAATCCTTATTTCTCCTTAAGTAAGTAACATTATTCTTTGGGTGGTCGGCAATTTAGATATTTCGTTGAAATTTTAATAATTTGCTCGCGTGCTTTAAGAAATATTTGTTGTGAAAATGTAGTATTTCATTTAAAATATTTGTTGATATTTTTTACTTCACGTGTCCCAAATAACGTACATATTAATAAAATGATAATTTATTTCTTTGCATGCGTATCATTTAAAACAAAACACTCTCGATCCAGTTTGGATTAAGATACCTTTATAATGTTGTACATTCGAATCTAAAATTTAAAGTGAAAATAATGTTTATTTTTAAATTTCGCATTTTGTGCCGTTTAATTGTTGAAAACTTTATCTCGGAGTTTAACATTACATACTGACATTTAACTATTAATTTAAAGTCCGGCAACGCACTCGTGAGCCCATTGGCATTGAGAGTGTCTATGGACGGCGGGGCCGTATCACTTAACATCAGATGAGCCTCCTGCCCGTTTCCCCCTGTTCTATAAAAAAAAAACAAAATTATCATTTATTATTTAACCGACACATTGGCACACTCCTACCGCAAAAAAATCTCTCGCCTCTGGCACCAAAGCCATGTCATAGCTTCCGAAACGAGAATCTTCCTTTGTTATCCACAACAATTTTTTTTAGGGAGAACACTCGCATTGGCGTTGCAAAAAAGGAATTAGTACGATCATGTCTTAAAGAACCCTAATTTAAATTAGTTTCTGAAATACTTCAGTGGTCTCATACTTGGATGTGCAAAAAGTGCCTTGAAACGTTCCGTTATTGAACGACGGACATCGTGGTGATACGGGTGGAATTTCGTATTCTGCCTCGACGATCGGTGATAAATTCAGCTGCATTGATTGCTGCAGCCAAACAACCCTACATGAGAGTTTTTTTTTAATGGCTCTGGCACGATTAGAGTGCATTAGCCAGCGTCAAGTATAGGATTTTTTTATAATTCGTGCTTGTCTTTAGAAATTCGACCGTGTCCTCTATGTACGGTTTTAAGCACTCGCCCGGTACCGCACAACCCTCCTAAAGGCCGAGAACAAATTTAAATTAAATTAAAACTTGCCCTCGATCCGGGAATCGAACCCGGTACCCCTCACCTAGCTGCCACTTATTAAGACCGCTAGGCTATGAGGCCCCCGAGAGTTGGAATTAAGACCGTGCATTTTTTGTGAACACGTTTTAAATATTTAAATAAAGTTTATTATTATTTATAATATTTTGTATAATGCTACTCGCATCTAGTGAAAAAGGAATATAAAACTAATAGATCCTACAGTCGTAAAACAGCTGGTTGAAAGAAGCCATCTTGAGAATAACGTATGCTAAAAAATGCAAACAGGAAAATTTAATTGTTCGTAAAGTGAACTAGATGGAACTGGGATTGTCCCCGATATAAAACTTAACTGTTTCTACCCTTGATATTTTTTTCACGGATGGTTGTCAAGATTATAATAAAAATATACCGAGTCAAATGTTATTTTTGACTGACTTTTATAATGAAATAGCAGTTTTTTATTATTGTGTGTGTGCTATGAATTTTACTGTTTTCATTAAATTAATCTGCGATCATCATAATTTTTTACTTTACTAACAACGGAATTACGTTGTAAATCAAAAAGCTAGCAATATATGCCTTATCAAGAAATAATTTTTCATATGAAACTAATCGCAGTAACGTTGAATTTCTATAGACAGTATATCATTCAAAACTAACAAGAATGTATATCATTGAGCCACGGAGGTGCCTAGTTGTTGCATTAAAAATGAAATATTACTTAATATACAATGTAAAACTGTTGGCACCACAGTTCAATAGAAAGGCCGAAGTTTAATGTTAGAAATAAATGATCTAAGCTATAATACGTCTGGAAAGGCGCCAGCACACTAACACGGTTTCTAGATCTTTGAATTATAGGGGTTAGGTTTCCGCATACAAACTAGATTTGGTTAAGATACAGTTACATTACGTAATGAGTATTTGCTTTGTATTTAGGTTGCCTTAAATACACAAGCGAATGGAATGTATTTCTATAGAGGCGACATGTGTCAAAGGAAAATCTGTTACGTTTATTATTATGTATTAGGGGTTACCAATTAGCAATAAAGGTGTTTCTTTCTAATAGCGACGTTCTAAGTAGTTAAGCAGATGTTTTCTCTTTATTTTCTTTGCCAATTTACCGCTTAGGTATTCACAATAGTTTATTGAGGGTCACTAGTCGGCTTCTAGACTCTATGTCTTGAATATGATAGAAATTAATATCTTAAGTTACGCTACATTACATTTTAAGTGTCAGTGTAATTGTTTTGTCAGTGTAAATGTGTGAATTGAATAAGTTTTCAGCAAATTCAAAAATCAATTCGATTTATGTTCCTTCAAGGAAAGAGCATACCAATTCTTAAAAGGCCGGCAACGCACTTGCGACCCTTCTTGCAATGTAAGTGTCCATGGGCGGCGATATCATTTAACATCAGGTGAGCTTCCTGCCTGTTTGCCTTCTATTACATAAAAACAAAAAGAAACTCGAGAATGACAGATTTTTTTTAATGACTTAATGCAATTTTTGTGTTATAATCTTCTTCCGTATCAAAAAAAATTACTTGATTTTCATCACTAAAATTGATTCATAAATTTTCACCCACAAAGGGTTGTAAATAAACAGAGGCTTGAGTACAATCATTATTCTAAGTTATTGAGAGTAACATGAAAATTGCGTTTCGTTCTGTTTATGTTGGGGTTAGAACGGATGTAAGGGGAATGAGAGCTATATCAAGAGAGTATGTTAAGCAAACATAATGGAATAATAAATCAGAATGCTTATAAGTACGCAAATTGAAAGTGATATTGTAATAAACGATCGACTCTTACATATTTATTAAATACTAGCTGGCCTGGCGAACATCGTACCGCCTAACAGTCGATTCTTTATTTTTTTAAATACTTATTACTTATTCTGCTATTCGGGACACCGGTCTAGCTAAGATAAAAAAAAGAAAGTTCAAAAAGACAACAAATACATTCTGTCAAAAATTAAAAATTTACCTTCCCGGAACCCTCCACTAACACTTGAACTTTGTGATATGGTATTAAAGTTCAAATTGACTTTTTAGTATTATTACGAATATTATGTATGGGAATATAGAAAAGTGTTGTTTTTAGACTTTTTCACTCAATTTTTTTAATTTTTCTCTCCGTAAGAACCATCCTCGTACTTCAAAGAATATTATAAAAAAAGAATTGGCCAAATCGGTCAAGCCGTTTTCATGTTATGTCGTGACAACGGAAAACGGGTTTCATTTTTATATATATAGATTAAAAAATCTAACCAACTTACATCGCTTTAATCGTCTCTTTCCGTCTAGTTATATTTACGTTAACTAAGAAAATATAGTTTACCTAAAAAAGTATAGTAAAGATTTAAATAACTTACAATGAATTTAAAAATAATAAACAGAAAACAAATGCTTAAGTGTTCTCAGCAAGCCGAGTGTCACTTCAGTATTTAATTAAATGAAAGTGAAAAAAAGTAACTGAGAAGGTAAGGGTAATTTGTCAAAATTAATTAAAAAGAAGACGAAGGAACTGACGAATTAGTAGGTATAAGGCTCGGTACTCAATAGAAGAACCTTAAAACTTACATACTAAGTACATTCACAGTAATCTTTTCTATCTGAGGGTTACACGTCTCAAATGCGTATATATGTTGCAAAATATTAGATAAAATAATTACACTCTAAGCAAAAAGAAGAAAAAGGTCTACAGAACAGAATAAGCGGACATAGAACTGTGTCTCGAGTCTAAATCTTCTCCTTAGATTCAAAAATCTACGATGCGTCCCCCATACTAGTTAGTGTAGTGAAGAGTAGAAGACATAGATGGCATCCTAACACTATAAAATAATATCAATATAACCGTCGTAAATGTATGTCTACCCCAAGCCACTACGGCTTACAGAATTCATACAATACTCCTGCCAGTGAAAACGCAGCCTTAAACGATGACGGGCTCTCAAGTGTTCGCCAAGTTGTTGCCCGTTTGTTTTCCAGCTAATTACGTCCTTGATGAGGTGCTCGCCATTCTGCACGAGAATACTAAATTATAACGCTTTGAGAAAATAAACGTCGAGTCGGACACTCCTTGTACACTTGTTACTAAGTATTCAGTTTATTTATATTGGATTTTGTAAAACTTATAGCAGTTAGAATAGATACTTTACCATGGACAAGATCGAGATCGAATAGATTACGAACAAGTCAACAAAAAATCAGAGGCGCTAAAACCTTGTTAGGTCTGGGCCTCAGATTTCTGAATCTGTTTCATGATCATTTGTCTTATAGGAAAGTAGGTGATCAGCCTCCTGTGCCTGACACACGCCGTCGACTTTTCGGGTCTAAGGCATGCCGGTTTCCTGCCGATGTTTTCGTACACCGTTCGAGCGAATGTTAAATGCGCACATAGAAAGAAAGACCATTGGTGCACAGCCGAGGTCGAACCTACGACCTCAGGAATGAGAGTCATGTCATTCATGTCTAGTTATTGATAAAACGAATGCTTGTCTTACTTCTATAAGAAACAGCACTAACTCTACACTTTCGATGAACATAAAATTTCTTAATCAACTATTTGAAATTCCATACGTTTATTGAAGTTTTACTCAGGTAGTGACACATAATTATAGGCGCGAAACTTTGCATTAAATGCCAACCGCCGCCTCTGCAACGGTGGAGGGTTTGCGTGTGTGTTGTCGACCTTGGAGGGACTGCTTTGCTCTGTTCTTGGTTTTGTAGGAGATGAAGTTGTATCTTTCGGAGTTAATCTACTGGCAACTATTTCCGCAAAGAAGTGGTGGTGGAAAAATCTGTGCGACCGTTGTGGAACGTCGAGGCAGTAAGGATGGAAAGAGTATCTCAAATTGAGTGTCAAAATTTTCACGGTTGTAAAGAAATATATCAAAGCCAGTTTATTATATAGAGCAGTCTTGCGATTCTGTAACTCACTTTTCGAAACAACAAACTACAAGCTCCCTCCTTATCAGAATGCCAAATCGTAAAATTACTGCTTTACGACTGATTTGACCGCGACCGCCGCTGTAAAAACCGCTGTCGCACAGCGAAAAGTGAGTTACAGAATCGCAAGGGTGATGCTTATTGTATTAAAAAATGTGAAGGATTTCATCAAATTTAGTTTTTTCTTCTTATAAGAAAGAATAGCGGGTATATATGAATAGAGAAATTCTAATAAAAATCCCACTTATTTCACCCTACATTAGTCGCGATATAAAGGCATAACGCAAAATGTAAGTGTTCGGTTCAACAACACTCCCATAAAGAGTTAGGGTAATCGTGGCTCCCTCTACGGATGCGGTCTTTACATACAAAAGGCCGAATTGCCTTCGCTGATTGAATTATGCCCCTACTTTTCCTTCATGCTTTTGTGAAAGATTTACACTATTTAGCTTCTACAGTGAGGTTTTTATTGAATAAACCGTATTTTTTCTTATAATTTCTATGGGCTGTTATGGACAATACTTTATCTGTATGTTACTGTATAGTGAATATCCATAATTGCTCCCCACACACTTTGAAATCGATTGTCCTTTATGTTCTATAAATTAATTATTTTTATCTCTTGTTGTTTGCTATGTTTGCCTACAGGTGCTTGTCACATTAAATATTGTATTTTATTTGTATGTATCAGTGCGCCGAGGGTTGGCAAGCTTTTATAAATAAATAAAATACATAAATAAATTTCAAGTACATATAGATTTATTGTGTTTTCTTACTATGGACGAAACGAAGTATTAATACGCGATTTGCGTAATGATAATAAATTGATATTATGTATGTGGTTAAACTTAAGTGCTCTAGTATTGAGAAACTGTGAACCTATATCTATATGATATTTTCTTTTAGCTTCACTTTTTCTTACAATAATAAAAATGACATTCCATTCAAATGTCAAGACACTGAATCAAAACAATTGGAACTAGGAATTTGTGTCAATACAGTGAATCATTAATTTAATGTAACCATATTATCATATATCAATTCTTATTTAATGTTTTTCGAGCCAAAAACATGAAACAGTAGGTGTGGTTTTTGGTATGATATAAATTAAGACAATTTGAGATAAAGACTGTCTGGTCAGTGGAATGTATAGTCGTGATCGTATTACCATAAAACAATGCTAAAGTCAAATTCTTAAAGCCTGTTGCTAAACGCTCTTTTTGCGATGCATTCGTGTGCTTTAATTTAACACGCCGAATTCCATAGATATGTGTTAAATCTCATACTCAGAATGCTATTAATACATTTTAGTCGGTGTCGTAAGTTACAAAATATGTCCAGGATTCCTCTGCAAAAATCTGTCACTTACACATCTTGGTTTGTTAGGTATCCCAATATAATACAGAGACAGAGGTACCTATTTGCTGATTTTTCTATAAAAATAACTGTAAAACTGTTATTGTATTAAAAATCTACTTGTTGGAATAATTGGTTTTGAATTTGGAACCATAATATATACTTTACCATACCATACTTTTTATAAGTCTATTTTTGTCATTCATTCATACAATTTTATCAATCCATAGCTTGAGATTATGGATTGATAAAATTGTATGAGAATATAATATCCGATAAACTAATACTAGTTTAACATTTGTCCCATAAAAAGAGCAGTTTCGATTACACTGGTAATAATATCATCATTTAATATGAGCCATATTTTTTGTATTAAAAGAAACATAAAACAATTTATAAAGAAAACATTGATCCCAATATGACCGAATGATTCATCGCTTTATCAACCCATAAAAAGCAATTAAACTTAACAGCAAATACCCTTAAGACGGAAATAAACAAAAAATTAAACGACCTCGTCAGCAATGTGTCTCGGGCCAATTGAATTTCAAAGCTGACAAGCGTCTACCACAAAATTTATTCAAAGAATAAATCTGAAAATTTGTACATCTAAAGGCATAAAGGCAAAGTGGCGCCGACGCGTCGACACAAAGGAATTTCTAAATTTCACGGCTTCCGCTTTGACTGTTTGTATATGAGGGGGTTGGTAAGATGACAAACGGCGAGGAAATAGTGAAGTGCAGAAGCGGCCTCTGGCGGCGACTCACGTGGTGTCATGTTTTCAACGGGATATTTCTATTCGATAAACTAAACTCCAGATTACCAATATAATGGCTATTTAAAAAGGGGTTTGAAGTAATATCAAATATTTATGCACAAATTGCATATCATGATCCTTTAACTAACCCAGCTATTGGTCCTTTATTTAATATGGAAATCTTTAACACTACCATGTGAGTAATACTTACATCCTAAAGTCATGGTAAATTAATTGATGACGACTAACATACACTAAATGATAATTTTAAATTTAACACAAATTAAAAATATTCTTATTTATAAAGTTTGAGCGCATTTTGGAGTTACTTTTATATACATATATATATTAATAATTGTATGTAGTCAAGTGTTGATAACAACTAGATTAGTCTAATTGCACTTTTTAACAACAGCACTCTATTATCTCTTTCTGTCAAATTGAGTTTAACGCTGTAATGAAAAGGGATAGCGATAAGGCTGATTTAGTTTTTATGTAACTATGTAGGTAGTGCCAAAAATATATAACCATGTAATGTCCTTAGTTGACTAAATGGTCAATTTAAAATATACCTATTGACTATGGTGTATCTCTGAGCTTCACTTGGCTGATATATAAAATGCCTTAAAATTACAAACAACATTCTGCCGTAACTTTGCTTTAGTTTCTCTTAAGGAGTATTTTTATGCAACGAATTTAGATGGAAATTTTGCTTTATAATTTTAAGGCAAAACAATATTAATAATATACCACCATTTAACAAATTTTTAATATTTTCACCATTGAAATGGTTATATGGTTGCTTTTCCTACAATGTCAATGAAAAACGCAACATTAAAACGCACTTTTTTATAATATTTTTTCAATTTTAATTCAGTCATGTATGTTTTCGTCAAGTTCAGTTAATACATGCATTATCAGATATACAATATTTTATAGCAGGCGTCATTTTTGTATATTTTTATCTATAAAACAGCCGCAGGCGTTAGGTCAAACAACATATTTTTATACTCGTATAGATTCTTAACGATATGCGTTCAAACCCGCTCAGCAATAGTTCTTTTAATTTAAAAAATAACAGTGGTTTACATACCACTTGCTCATTCGACGTAGAAAAACATCGTAAGAAAACCGGCCTTTCTTACATCATAAGATCAGTGGTCAACCGAAAACCTAAAAATTAATTATCTAAAGAAATTTATCAATAAAATAGAAGCATCTTATACCCAAAGGTAATATATTCTAAATACCCTCAATGTTACGTAAGGTTGAACAAGGCGTATTATTAAATGTAGTATTTTACGTCATCTTCCACAAAGGTGGCATAAAGGTGGAAAAGTGCTTGTAAAAAGATGTTGTAACACCACAATATGTCGTCAAAGTTAGTGGTTTGCAAGGCAAAGGAAAATTTCTAGCTACATTTTATCAAACAATGTTTATACACAATTGAATATTAATGCGAATAATATGATTCAATATTAGAATAAAGATGCGTATGAAACTAGTTGATTTATTACGAATTGAATTAAATTGCCGTAAATTTAATTATTAAAAAATTATAATTGAACTATATTACCTACATAAAAATATCCCATAATACATGATATAATCAAATAGATCAAACCTTTGTGATTCATACTTTAATTAACCTTGATACAAATATTCAAATAAACAAAAGATACCTCATTACTATTATAAAAATATATTTTAACTATTTCATCCATTATTTTTAATGTTTGTTTTTAAAAGATATATGAGACGTTTTGGTCTGACTATGTTTTGCTCGTTAAATTATAAAGGAGCCCGATATTTCTTTCAATAAAAATATGTTTAAGGCTATTATTTGAAAGATCAGTAATCCTATTAGAACAGACAAATATAAATTCTACTATAAAATAATACATTAGACGGAGAAGATGATTTGTTAGCGAAGCGTTTAAATTTATGTTACTAAAATGAATCATAAAAAGCTATATTACGATATTTTCAATTAGTATACGATCAAAATATACACAAAAGAGATTTTTATCATCATTCTTGTCGCGTGAGAAATATTATTTCATAATCTGAGATCGTATTAATAATTATGTATTACACTCTGTGACAATATTTTTGTCACTAACCAACGGCAATTAGAATTTTATTTTCAGTTATCAGGAATATTTAGTTTTTTCCTTTACTCCATATATGTTGGTAAGGAAAAAACTGAGTACATTGTATCCATTATTCCTTTATCTGGGATTTACTTGTACGCTATTTGGTCTTGTACATTGACTGATATAAGCCGTATCCTTAGCACGAACAATATTAATATCTTAACGAAAATGTGAAATTACCTACACATTGTAGGCGAAATTAGAACTTTACGGAAGCACTAAGTATCTCTTAGATTTTCTATGTAATAGCTTTGATGTAGTGAATTTTAAAAATTCCGTGACGCGTTTGAGCTATCGAGTATCGAAAACTGTCAAACATCTACGTATAACATCATCAGCCTTCATTAACCAAACAACCTGTTCTACAATAATATCTTGTAGTGTAAGACAGTCGTCGGCACTCGCATTTCAATAAATCAGAAGAAATGACGCCAAACGCGTTAAGCAGTCAGCATCTCAATGGGTGGTCCAGACGGGGCCACGCTTATTTCACGCATACAAACAGAATCAAAGGGTGACACAGAAATAGTACCGCTGAGAAAGGATTTATGAAATAAATTAATTTTTAGATGTCTTTTGATAATGTTGTTCACACATTTTCCTGGCTCCGTCTATTTAGGGTGTATGTAGTGATAGAATGCCTCATTCGTAGTTAGCATGTTCTTATATTAATCGTAAGATCCAGGTTTAATCCCCGATTTTGATTGATAATTAAATATACACCTTGCCGATATTTCAAAGAAAAATTGCAAAGATGGAAATTTAATAACTTCGAAAGTTGGCGGTGATAGAAAGAAGGCTCCAGTGAGCACTAAGGTAAAGCTATAGGTCTTGAGAGACTTGCAATGTACCTTCTGCGTACATTGCAAGTCTCATTAGAGACAAGCCACCGTGGCTGAGTACCTATAGTGAACATTATTAGTGTGGCAATTAGTGGGGCAAAATAGTTCGATTCACATACCTTGTTCGATAGAATTTGTACCATACCTTATGTCTATATCTTACTACTATTTTACATATATAGACAAAACCAAGATATCATATATATAATATATGTATATGTTTTTAAAAGACAAGTTGGATGAACCTTTCACATAGGACTTGTCGCTCATTTGGTTAGTTGGCTAACAAAAATTATATATAATAACAAACAATTACACTAAAAATATAGCCAAATTATATAATATTATTAGATATGCTCATAATAGATCCAATCAGAAGTCATAAAATGTATTTTTTGTCCTTAAACATGTTGACCATTCGGACGAAATGTATGTGAGTTTCACCATACCTTAGTAATGTATTAATTAATATTCTATTTCATATAATTTAAGGGAGGACTCTAGGTACTACTTTTAGTCATTATAACTACATATTTTAGGAAGAGGAAGCTCAGAATAAGACATTTAAATCAGCTGAGCTCCGAGGGTAGTTATTAAATTTGAAAGCATAGAACAAAAGTTTACAGATGGGTACTTCTTAAGCATTCAGTGAATAAAAACTAAAGCGTCACTAAAGTGAGAATTCTTTAAAATTTCGAAAAGAATAGAATCACCGTAGTTTTAACTTTCAGTACTTTTTCGCGCTTTTATCTGGACTACGTTCATCTGCTGTAAGCGAGATTCTTACTGCTTCATTCCAACAGATATTTTTAATTTTTCTTTTCTTAGTATTAAAAATTCAGCGCTCACTGAATACGTAATAATGTTGTATAAAATGAATTTTTCATTTTACTACGTCATGCTTGCATATTTAAATTCCTATTTAAGCTCATTTGAAACGGTCTGCAATCTATCAGTTTGAGTTTGTTGGTCCTACTTAGATGTTCCACAAACCTAATTTAACTAGACAAAGCTATATATGTATAATATGAGATCCTTTGTGAGCAAAACGTAAGAAGTAACATACCACACCGTAATTAAAACATTCTTCTGTTTCATTTCGGTACAGCGATTTTACTAATAAATAAATGAAACTAAAATGTGTTTATTCATTATAAGTAGATATGCATTACAATGGGTAAGATTTGGGAATTCTTTTGATAAAAAATATTTGTGTCAGGATTCCCAGCTCAGAATTTATATATATTATTTTTTAATTACATTTGTGATACAAGAAATTTTGCTCCTAATTTTTAACAACAGGGCATGAATGAGTGTGTGGGTGCATGTGAGTGAATGAGTGAGTGTTATGTGTATTGAATATGTATGAATCTTTAAATACTATTTAAAAAGTGGCATGAATGTGTATAGATGTCAAACAACGAACATAGTGTATTGTTTTTCGACAATGTGAGATAGTATTTTAGGATTAGTTGTTTATCGCTTAATTGTCAGAGCATCTAAATGAATAAAAAATACGAAAAAGGCTACACCAACGCGGCGTAATTAATTAAAACTTTATATGTATAGAACAATGTTTACTAAAGTAACGATACAAGCGAAATAAACGTAAAACGGGTTTATACCACTATGAAAAGTTCATTGTTAGAGTATACTAAAACTAATTAGCCTCGAACATCTGTGGTGAAAACTCGATTAACGAGAAGAAAATAAAACCTTCAATACAAGGATTTAACAAAAGTTCTTAACGTTTGCAGAAACTACAAATAAACAGAATTATTTTGTGTTTTTGTTTATAATAGGTCAGCGGTGATCACGGCAATTTTTATGTACTTAAACGAATATACATATATGTTACACGCAGTTTGTAATGTTTATTAAAAAGGTATTACCGATATATAAGAATTACCTACCACACAGTAGTAGCAAAAAATCGTCATATATGTATTAATGTTTTAATCGTCATAAATAATATACGCATATATATATATATATATATATATATATATATATATATTGTTTAACAGATTTAACTCAGAAGACTGGTCTATTATCTTGTAAAAAATAAATATTAGCAACTGATTTTAGTTGCTTTTTTAGCCCTACCACGACTGAACTATTGAATTTCACTATTGTTACTAAACAATCTAAAAAATTTAACCCAATTTTTTAAAGGTAAAAATGTCCTTTTCTTTTTAGTATGAATACGCATTAAAGTGCGTGTAATGTAATAATTTAATTTTAATATAAAATACTAAACATTGTCCCAAATCCGCTGCAAAACCACGTGTTCGTGACACGGGGACACTTGAGTAAACCCGGATAATATTTAATAAAAGGCAAGCTTAAGTATGAATGTAAATATTAATACAATTTTCTTTATCGAAGCAGAGTCTTACTTCTCTAGGCGAAAATGCGGGCATATGGTAGCGACCACATCAGCCCTTGAAAGTAGCTAATTTAAAATGAGAACCCGCCCGAATTGAAACACAACTCATTGACAAGATTCCTCAACAATTTTTCTCTTAAAGCCAAACAAATGAGGAACCATTAGATGGAGTGGAGAGCGCTTAATCTATTTCTGACGAGTTTAGTGACGCCGACAAAGACAAATCGACATTAGCCTACCCACACGGCGCGAAGGCGTTCCACTTCTGTTTCAATTCCACTTTTATTTGCGGATTAACTTCTTATTAGTCATTGTGCAGCGATGAAGCCCCCAGCCCGCTATCACAAGCTTTATGAATGGCTCAATTATTTTGCAGACTCGGCTCCAATCCATCCACTCAGTGGAATTTGAAAGCGCTCGTTTCCAATGAATTATTCACATTCCTTTATTTAAAACTGTAATTATCATTTTACATCATTACAATTTTAGGCTTGGTTATCATACAATAGTGATTAATTAGTTTTAATTGTATGAATGTCATTATAATAATTCAGTTCTGGTGACAAATTAGTTATCTAATTATCTCTATTTAATAACAAATAGTTATAATTGTTGGGTTTTTTTTGTCGCAGTAATATTCCATAGGTTTTAACTTTTAATGTAGAAGATGATGATTTGAACTCCAGCCCACACACACCCCAGAACACACTACTCGACGGGTTTAATTTTTTAGCAATAGATAGATTCACACATATATATTATATTAGATAGATAGAACATTGCTGGCAGTTAGAAAATATAAAATATAAAACAAAATCACTTTCCGTCGTCTTTTCGTTTAGATCTCGTAAACTACGCTTTTCTGTTTCGGGAAAATGGAATAGTTTTAATCTGGAGTGTGATTCATATCCACAAATCATTTAAATAGCACAACAATGTCACATCATGTTCATAAAACAAAACAGCAACGCATGTTTAACAGATGTCATAAGACCTATTTAGTATGAATTACAAGAGATATTAATAAAGTGTGAAAACGCATACGGCGTTTTAATGGCTGAATTGATTGCGTCTATAAATATTATTTGATATATTTTTATCTATTTAATTATACTTTTACACAAGACTTCATTACTTACACTGCTAAAGTTAAATAAGATTATTTTTTCCTACTAAGTATTATTATTATACATTATTTTTCTTTTATTGCGACTGAGGCACAAACTAGCTGTTATGGTCTCTGGCAGAATGATCAGCATTGTGGAATAGTTTGCTTCTCAGCATAATGCTGCTAGGGCCAATTGCAACCACAGCACGCATTGTACACTTATAACGTACCTTGTTGTTTAAAAGAAAAAAAATGTATTTCATTTTTTTTTTTTCATTTTTTTTATTATAGTTGTTTTTTGTGTTTTGTTAGTAATAAATGTTAAGTCTATGTCTATATTAAAATAAAATAAATAAGAAAACCTCGGATTTAATGCACCATATAATCGTTTTTAAACTTATTCGCCGAAGCTACTGCGATAATTTAGTTCAAATAATTTGAAGATGTGAGTTTGGTTAGTAATAGTGGGAAAATTACTAGCTTCATAAACTGAGAAGGCTGACCTATTATATTGTTAGGAATACACATTAGCAACCAATCATTGAATTGCCAAGCTCCAAGCATATTAAAAAAAATCAGATCCAGCGTCAAATCTATACTGCTGTGATAACACGCGTCACGCACTGGTTTCAAGTCTTCATAAATGCTGTAATCTCTGTTTTTATCTACTGGCCCAGGAAGATCTCCAACAAGCAACTCTGCCGAGAAACCCAGATTAACCAGCATATCAAGCAATGCAACACGATATACTCCATGCATAGCCGTCCCAAGCAAACCAAGCGACGAACAGTTCACATGACACGAAGTGGGCCGGAAAGACGAGATGAAGGCTCATTTAGGGGTTATAAGACTTTTATTTTTTAATCAAGAAATTCCGTAAAATAAAAACCTACACTTACACAATGACGTAATATAGGTACCAATACAAGTTAGAGCGGGACAGAACACATACTGTGTCTCACATCAGTCTGGCGTGATCGGTGACGTAGCGAAAGCGCGGCCGGTGCAGCCGGTCTACAACAAAATATGGGACCACCATAGACGCGGTATTTTCCAGATATTTAGGGGATATCAAGTCTCATACTTATGATTTTATATTTCTTATTTCAGTTACCATAAACCTATAGTTTCAATGATAAAAATTCCTGAATAAAAGAAAAAAAAAATGTTTTCTTATCGGTCATCACGCTCAAAAAGTGTAACTTGAATTAATATCAAAGAAAAAAAAAATACTGCATAAATAAATAATTATAATAGCATCAGTTGATAAAAATGCTATGCAATAGCTTTACCGCGGTAGTCCCCGAGTGCCACGCGTTTTTTATGTTTTAATTTTAAGACTTTTTATTCAATTTAAACATATGCATATATGCTCTTTTAAGTCAGCCGTTTGTAACAAATTCGATTATTAACCCGAAAAAGGCATTTTTACCCAAATAACAAAATTCTGTACGAGTTCATTAAATTCAGCTGTCTTTAAATGAGTAATTAGTTATAACAAGGCGATCCACTGGAATCTAATTCTTATTTTTAAAGAAATAGTGCCTAAATTAGATTCACGCTCGTCCAAATGAATAATGGCCTGAAAAATAAAAGTGACTCGTGAGTATCACAAAGACAAGTTGAAAAACGTCGAAATGTGTCATCTGTCAGTCGGTGTTTAAAGCGATATGTTATTTTAAATGCGTGAGCGAAGTGGGCTAATTTTGTCATGTCTAAATTATTTACAACGCTGTGGAATTTTCTGCTTCAAAAGTTTTTGTATGAGGCCAGCCATCTTTATGCAAATATAAAAAAAAAATCTTCTGGATCATGAGATATCATTCCTAATACTAATACGGGTTTAGGTAACAAATTAGTAAAACATTTTAATGTGTTAAGTCGTGTGAAGGTACGTTTTTCGTCAGACAACAAATCTACACGAAATGTGGAAAATATAGTAAAATTCTATTATTAAATATAAATTCATTTTCCTTATAAGTACCTGTAGATGTACCTAAGATACCTGTGTCAGGGTTCCCAGCTTTTTCATAACAAAACACTATAAATTGTACTCTAACTCTTTAACTTTCTAACTCTCTAACTTTTTACAAAATGCTTTTTATTCGTTTAATATATATCTCATTTATATATCAAACCGCAGCCCTATGTTTCGCTCTTCAAATTATTTTATAACTAGATGTCAGTATGACCGAAATAAACCATGCAATGATTTGTTTTAATAAACAACTCCAACCACCCTAATTTCATTAAAAACTCTCAACGCGCAATCAATGCAACCACAAGGGCTGCGAAAGTTATATAAACTTACAAACTGCAAACAGTTTTTGCGCTCTATAAGCTCCGCTTAACGGTAGACGGCACAGCAAACGCGACTTTACCTATAATAGAATAAACTAGCAGTGTATAACATGATTACATTTCAAGGTTCGTTTAATCTGTTGCCTGCAGTCATTCGTGGATGGAATATACTTGCGTATTGCTGTTTTATATTTGGACTTTTGTATTGTTCAAATTCAAGACGAGATATTATTTATTTACAATAAGAATTAATACTATCTACTGTCAAATATGTACCTAAAGATGTTTAAACTAAGAAATAAATACAATCAAAATAAATAAAGAAAAATCGAAACTCAAATCAGTTCCAGAGAGGCAGAGATGTATTTTGTGCTTAGAAAGAAAAACTAACACAATGTAACTTCAATCGACGATTTGACTGATCCTTATGCAAGTACGGAAGTAAACATAATTAAACTAGCAATCACCAAAATTTTTATATCTGTGTGACAGTGACTTGATATAGCTTAAAAATAGACTAAAATAGAATGTTCCAATTCCAAATTTCTAGCCAAATTTTCACAAGATAATTAAATCTTTTCAAATATAGTGTACTGTCCAACAATTGTTATGTGTAATGCTGTCATTTAAATTTAATAATTTTGCACTGTAAGCAATTGCCCTGATTGGTTTAAATACCATGCAGCGCAATTTGGCCGTTTGTCTTCCATAAATCAATCTAATAAATAATGCGTTTTGTGGCAAGTATGTCACGGATCCTTAGGATACAAGTACTACGGTACTATATTTGGTAGTCAATATTTCAACAGTATGCAATATCTAGATCTCTCTGTTTTTACAAGCTTGTACATCTACAGATACAACTATATCGATATAAATACTTCTATGAAAGAGTTAAGATACCAAAGTTACAGTGAAATACCCAATTTTCCAGTGAAAATTAAATAGTGACAGATCAATTCACCAATCCATCAAGCTTATCTATCAGACAAGGCTTTAACGTCCAAATTGATACGCATTGCTAATATTTTCCATTTGGTTGGAACAATTTCCCTTTGTGTTATCACAAAACTGTTAACAGCTCAGTGCATCCAATCACTTGTAAGCCTTAACTGAATATGACTTTTTTTTTAAATATTTTAAACACGCCAAGTTGTAACAAAACTTTAATCTACTCTGTAATACTCTGAAATATGAGGACTGGATTCTACAAATTGTTCCACCATTAGAACGCTGAATGTATGAATTATCCCGGAGTAGTTTAAATAAAAATGTGTGCGTGTACAAGTGTACACACGTTAGAAGTGAAACTTCTTTATGACCTTATTTTTCGAAAAATTATCTATATGCAACTTTACAGAAATTGGTTATATAAAGTTTAATTTGATAGTTTATCAAAAGGCTTTTATTATCATAGACAGGAATACAAATAATACAATTATTTCATTTTACCTTATTACTAAGATTATTACAGAATTTCATAAATTGTAATAGAATTTTTAGGATCATAGTTATCGTTATTATAAATTTTTGTTATTAATGGTTTAGAATCTCTTCGAATCAACCGTGGTAGGGATAAGAAAAAGACGCGCGTAACGGTCAAATGTGACGCGTAACCGTAACATGTGACGCGTAACCGAAAAATGTGACGCGTAACGAAAAAATGTTACACAAAATTTTTTTACAACCCCGATAAAGAAGTTTCACTTCAAAAATTAATTATTTCCGAACTATTTTATAGAATAAAATACGTCCAGCAGTGCGAATGCGCAGCCAGCGTCCTAGTATAATATATGGGCTATAAAATGCAATAAAAACGGTCCCAGAGGTAATTAGGATCTATAGGTATTTACATTAATTAAATTCTTATTAATTAGTATCGAGAAAACAATCCCGAGGAACTAGCGAGGTCGTACAGTCGGAAGTGTGTTTCATCTTATTCTTTTCATGTGAGGTACAATATGCTACAATACTTTTAAAATATACTGGTGCTATACCTATAATCTTTACTAAAACACTTTAATGTATTTATAAAATTATAATTATACTACATATAAGTGTACAGTGCCATTAAACGATGGGGGTAGATGCAATATAGGACAAAAATTGAGGGTTATAAGTATTTGTTAATGATTTATCAGTTGATTAAAATTTTTGGATGGCTTATACGGTATACCGAATGTACACAAAAAATTTATAATAATCATTCGAGTCGTTTCGAAGTGAAGAAACTCGTGTTTGTTACTAAACACCTCCTTATATTTAATACCACAGAACAAAACGTAATACACAATAAAGATAGAAGTAGTTATATAATCCCGTGTGTCACCACCATAGGATAATTATATTTTATATAAACAAAAACCATTGCAACATAGTAGTACAAAGATCCTTTATACTTCAATAGCTGAAGTGCTGTTACATGATTTACGAACCACTCTTACATGATTTACGAACCACTCTTAGTTCTTACTAAGTAACGTTTCCTTGTAGAGCGTGAGAACAATGTGTCAGCACAACGGTCACGTAGGCCTTTAAGAATAGGATATAAATATAATAGAATACTTGTAATATTTAGTATTAAACGGACCTCAAATCGGACCGGTTGTATTCATTTTAACTTTAAGTTTTTAAAAACCCTTTTTCGCGGACACACTACTTGACTGGCGCTGAGGACAGGATAGTCGCTCTAGCTGCACGTATTTCTCAATTATCGGTTCGAGCATCAAATTCTGCTTACCTAAAAAGGGGAAACTACGTCGCGATTGCTAAAAACGGCTATTCAAAAGAACAAATAAATTTGTCAAGAACGCAAATCCAAAAGCGTTAAGGGTTTTTTGTGCGAGTGTTGAGGCAGCGATGTACTGGTAAGTCACCTTTTCACCTTTCAAATCCAGCCCTCTCCACTTTTCTTTTGTTATTTTGAGATCGACATCTCTCATCTTAACGATAGTTTTAAGACTTTGTTAGAGTTAAATTGATATAAACGTAAATTGTAATAAGTTAATTAAAGAAACATAGAAGTAAGTAGGTTAGTGCATGAAATTCTGCAACCCCTAAAGTAAGTACCTAATTATAAGTTTAGATTCACATCAAATTCTGTGAACCATAATTATTGGGTAATTGTGTAATTGTTTAAAAAAAAAAATGACGGAAATTAAGATACTGCCACGTGAATTCTCATGTGTTATCCCGCTCTTTAATGGAGACGGAAAATTACTTAACACCTTTATCGACAAATGTGAATATGTTATTACCGTTTACAATAGCGTTAACAACCCGGAGCAGGAATTATACCTGTATCATTTATTAACTAGCAAGTTAGTAGGCAAGGCTGCAGTGTTAGTTAGTGAGAGACGGGACATTAAAACATGGCTAGAATTAAAATCATTATTGATTCAACATTTTGGCGATCCTCGCTCGGAGGAATGCATTGCTATTGAATTGGAAACTATGAGATTACAAAACAATGAAGACTACATCGATTTCTGTAATCGAATTCAACATGTTAAAAGTTCGTTAATTGCGAAAGTAAACTTACTTACAGACCAACATTTAAAAGCGAGTAAAATCACAATCTACTCAAACCTTGCGAAGAATGTATTCTTATACAATCTTCCCGAGGACTTAATTAGAATCGTACGATTAAAAGGATGTGATAGCCTTGAAGCTGCCCTCTCCATCGTATTAGAAGAGGTCAACTTCAAATACCAGTACCAAGCCCATAGCACTATGTTAAGGTCTAATATACAAAAACCATCCATATTGATGTCATCCCCAGAGCAATTAAATAACCAACATCTACGAAATAATTCATTTGTGAATCCATCCCAATTTAAACCGCAGATGCAACAAGCCCCACAAAGTAATTTTAAGTTTGGCATTCCCCAAAATACAGCATTAAAATCTAACTTTCAGCCCACTGGTTATAGACCACCATTTCAACCCTCAGGATACAAGCCAAATTTTCAACCTATAGGATATAAACCCAACTTTCAGCCCACAGGTTGGCATAGGCCACAATTTCAACCGACTGGATATAGGCCTAATTTCCAACAGAATCAATTCAAATTTGGAATCCCCAACCAAAACTTTCAGCGATTTCAAAATACACCAAATCAATTTAAATTTGGCATTCAACCAACACAACAACCGTATAGACTAAATAGTGCGTTAAAAACTGATGTTTCTATGAGGACAGCTCCTCCTCAAAGACCCACTAATATGAATCAACTATTTTATAATCAACTGCAGGACGATTATGTAAACTTCCCCGAATCAGAATACTACCCTGAAAACTACGACGATACCGTGTACCATGAATATTACCCCGAGGTCGAATATGTACCCACAGAGGAAACCCCTGATACTTCACAGGAAACTGAAACCGAAAATTTTTCATACAGAAGCCTCGTCCATAAACCCGACATAGTTCAAATTAATACGGAAAAGGTAAATAAATTACCACATATTTATATCCCCGAAATTGACGCAAAATTTATGATAGATACTGGCTCTACTAGATCATTTATGAGCCCTGATATGGCAAACTTTTATTTTTCTGATTTTAAGTACGAAGAACCGTTCGAGGTGATAAGCACTCACTCACGAAGTAAACATAATGAAGTCATACACATTCCCTTACTGAAAACGTTTCAGAGTCCGCTCAAACATAAATTTTATTTATATTCTATAGATAAAAATTATGACGGCTTAATTGGTTCCGACTTACTGACAGAATTACAGGCAAGTGTAGACATGAAAAATCAATTGTTAATAACACCTAACACAGTAATACCTATTATTTATAGCCCCTCTCGTCAAATCGTACTTGAACCACGTTCAGAAACCCGTGTTAAAATTCCAACTAATTTACAAAACGGTGAAGCCCTAATTGAATATACAGAATTCGGTGACGGCATCCGCATGCCTTCAGCTCTTGTGAAAGTCATAGATCATCAAGCTTCCACAGTTATTCAAAATTTAACTGACCAAACTGTCACAATTACATTTCAAAAACCATTTAATGTCCAGCCCTTTCAACAAAACGATATCATGTGTTACTCCAACACAGTTACAGACGACATTCAGGTTGACGAAATCCTAAAAGAAAATCTTAATAAAGTCCGCCTTGATCATATGAATGATGAAGAGCGAAAAGCCATATCACATTTATGTTACGAGTTTCGAGACATATTTTATACTGAAAAATTACCGTTGTCATTTACAAACCAAGTTAAACACGAGATACGTACGACAAATGAAGATCCGATATATGTAAAACCCTATAGATTACCCCCGATTTTAAACGACGAAATTAATCGACAAGTAGAAAAATTACTGCAGGATAACATAATACAGGAATCACACTCTCCCTGGAGTGCACCAGTTCACCTGGTTCCCAAGAAGTTAGATGCCTCTGGTGAGAGAAAGTATCGCATGGTTATCGACTATCGCCGCCTAAACGAGATCACTATCGATGACAAATTCCCCCTGCCAAACATAACAGATTTATTAGACAAACTAGGAAAAGCTATATATTTCAGTACAATTGATTTAGCTTCAGGTTACCATCAAATAGAAGTTTTAGAAAGAGACAGAAAGAAAACCGCGTTCAGTACACAGAACGGCCATTACGAATTTACGCGTATGCCGTTTGGTTTAAAAACTGCGCCTGCAACTTTTCAGCGAGCAATGAACAACGTTCTCAGAGGTCTCCACAACATTCATTGTATGGTGTATCTTGATGACGTCATCATATTTTCAGCCAGCTTACAGGAACACATACATAAATTAAGAACAGTTTTTCAGCGACTTAGAGACTCAAACTTAAAAGTACAATTGGACAAAACCGAATTTTTATGTAAAGAAGTTCTCTACCTTGGCCACAAGATTACAGAAAATGGCTTGCAACCAAATGATGATAAAATTCAAGCAGTCCTGAAATATCCTTTACCGAAAACCACAACTGAAATCAAGAGTTTTCTTGGCCTTATCGGTTATTATCGCCGATTCATAAAAGACTTCGCTAAAATCACAAAGCCGCTGACAAATTGCTTAAAAAAACGTAATAAAATTGTAATAGATCAACAATATATTGACGCCTTTCAAAAGTGTAAGGAACTATTAACAAATGCACCTCTTCTACAATACCCAGATACAGAAAAAACCTTTATCCTAACGACCGATGCTTCACAAATAGCCTTAGGTGCTGTACTTTCTCAAGGCATAGTAGGCAACGACTTACCCGTTGCTTACGCGAGCAGAACCCTCACTGAAACTGAATCTAAATATAGCACGATTGAACGTGAGCTTTTAGCCATTGTGTGGGCTATCAAACATTTCCGCCCCTATCTTTATGGGAAGAAGTTCATTATTTACACAGATCACCGCCCTCTAGCGTGGCTGCATTCTCTTAAGGAACCCAGTAGTAAACTCACCCGTTGGCGGTTAAATCTCCTGGACTACGACTTCGAAGTAGTCTACAAAAAAGGGAAACAAAACTGTAATGCTGATGCTTTATCTCGTATTAAAATTAACGCATTATCCGATAAAGAATCCATGAAAGTAAACTGTGATAATAAGGAGATACAAAAACGATTGCGTCGCGATTCACAAGACTCAAGAACAATTTCAATTACTGACTCTGAACATACAATCACTATTTCAGACATAGATTCGCAAAAATCCATTGAATCTTTTGAAAAGGTTACAAACCCGATTCCATCTCTTTCGAGTAAATCTGAAACTATACATTCAGCACAAGACCTTGAGTCACACGGTATTCCTATTTTAAACGAAGCAATTGATTCGAAGCCTAACCAAATATTAGTTTTCCAATGGTATAAAAACAGCATTCAAGTTCGTGACGTGTCCCGTGAAAAGCAAAGAATCTTAGAAGTTTTTCTACCCATAGATAATGAAAATTTAATCAAACAATTCCTGAAAGAATACATAAAACCCAAAAAGAAATATTTTATATATTTCGAAAATACGGAACATCGCAAACAATTCAGCAACATGGTAATTAGGCTTTTTAAAGGTGGATCAATTCAATTTTATGAGTGTACGGAAAGAATCGTTTTTATTGACGATGAAAATGAACAGAAAGCCGTTATTCTGAAATTTCATCTCGGAAAAACCTGTCACAGAGGTATTCAAGAAACTTTTACACACATCAGGCGACACTTCTTTTGGAATAACATGAAAGAAACTATATCAGCAGTAATTAATTCTTGTGAAGCCTGTAAACAAATGAAATATGACCGAAAGCCTTTGAAACCATATTTACAGTTAACTCAAACGCAAGATGCCCCATTCCAGGAATTATTTATAGATATATTTAGTATCGAAGGAAAAACATACCTCACCTTAGTTGACGCTTTTAGCAAACTAGGACAGGCGATTGAAATTCCTAGTAAAGGCACACCTGACGTTATCCGCGCACTAATAAAATACTTTTCATTTTACGGTATACCTAAGAAAATAAGCTGCGACCCTGGTACTGAATTCAACAACGATCTATTGAAAGAAATGATGTCACTCTATAAAATCCAAATACATATCGGCACGCCTAGGAACCCTAATTCAATGGGAATAGTTGAACGTTTTCATTCCACCTTAATCGAAATTTACAGACTGGCAAAATACGAACAACAATGTACCGACGCCGCATCTATTATGACCTACTCTATCATGGCATATAATAATGCGATTCATAGTGTAACAACTTTAACACCGTTTGAAGTAGTGTTTGGCCATGTAGATTCTGAAAACCCATTCAATATAGACTTCGAGAAACAATACTTGCAAAAATTAATTAAAGACCACGCCAAAAGAATAAAAGTTTTATACAAATACATATCTGATAAAATGTTAACGTTTAAGGAAAACTCTAGAGAAAAACGCGGTGGCGAATCCGACGTCCCGTTACCAGAAGGGAAAACCATTTTCACAAAATTAATAAACACTCGCAGAAGTAAGGACAAACCTTGTTTTGAAAAGGCCATAGTTACAGGAAAACCTGAAAGAAACACCATCCCTATTACAATTAGAGGTAAACACAAAAAGGTACCAATTAAAAACATAAAACGACCTTCAAAGGTGGTGCTTAGTGATAATGATGACACTCACGAGCCCCAGTTTGGGCCTTCAACTTCAAAAGGTTGAAAACAATTCAGGGATCCGTAAGACAGGGAACAGCCTTCATCCAACAGGATAACTGGCTTATTTTTAAGGTATTAGATTTAAATGGCCTACTGATGGAATTAGAATAAATCAATAGGAAATATAGTAATTTTAGTAAGATAAGTAAGTGATGATAAGCCTTAGTTTAAATAATTTTTAGGAATTAGGGAAAATTAGGCAAATAATCCCTTCACACCGAGTACGAAGAGGAATATTGAACCCTCTACGCTCTATTATTAAAATGATAACTGGAAACTTAGATCAGGAAGATGCTCAACGATATGAACCGTAAATTAATCAATTAGGTAATCAACAAAATTTCAACAAACAAGCGTTTAACAGTTGTTTCCAAAATGTTAGATGGACTCATTAATTCATCAGAAATATTACACAATAACTCAAAAATTATGGACGAAAGACTAAAACGTGTAAAAAAATAAATGTTAAAAGACATAAGTACTAAAGAAAATAATGCAGTTTATATAATCTTTTTGTAAGTAATTTTAGAACGCTTTATATAAAAAATAAGCGAATTAGAAATTGCTTTGGCTTTCACCAAAACCAATGTTTTACAAATTTATTACAGATTTTAATTTATATATCACAGTCAGAAAATCTTATGTATCCACCCACTTGGGATAATTTAGTTAAATTAGAAGATACGATTAATGTTAAATCATACATGATAGACAGGAAAATAACTTTTGTATTAGAGGTAGCTTTAATAACCAATTCAACTTATAGTAATAAAATGTATCCCTTACCTATCTTTCATGACCCTAAAAACCTAACCTTAATAATCATTCCTAAATATCCCTATATCCTGGTGAAAGGTGTAACATACTTACCGCTTATACAGCCTTGCAAACAAGTCTCTGAGGAAAATTATCTCTGCACACAAGAAAACAGGGGCACCGTTTTCTGAAACGACATGCATTGAGGAGCTGATGACCTTCAAGGAAAACCCATCCAACTGTGACCAGAATACAGTAATTATAGAAGAGATTAACCCTGCGATCTCAACATCAATAACATCACATCATCAGCGTTCATAAACAGAAAATATGTCATCAGAACGTATCCCATCCATTAAGCTGCTGGAGTTACAGTCAACAGTGAACTCTAAGGAAAATCAGAATCCAGTAAACTTACAAGGAATGGAGCTCAGTGACCTGCAACACATGTCTTACATGCTGTAACAACTTAACAGAGATAGTGATAGTGAAATGGGCAATTCAGTGAAAGTGAAAAGCATTAGTTTAGGCACTCTTTTATTGTATTTTGCTAATTGTTGTGTTTTTTATAAAAATAAGATTATTAATATGTTGCAGTGGCGAAATAATCAGAATTTGCATGTGCAATTCCCTGATAATTTCGCTCTTAAGGAGGGAGGAGTTATATAATCCCGTGTGTCACCACCATAGGATAATTATATTTTATATAAACAAAAACCATTGCAACATAGTAGTACAAAGATCCTTTATACTTCAATAGCTGAAGTGCTGTTACATGATTTACGAACCACTCTTACATGATTTACGAACCACTCTTAGTTCTTACTAAGTAACGTTTCCTTGTAGAGCGTGAGAACAATGTGTCAGCACAACGGTCACGTAGGCCTTTAAGAATAGGATATAAATATAATAGAATACTTGTAATATTTAGTATTAAACGGACCTCAAATCGGACCGGTTGTATTCATTTTAACTTTAAGTTTTTAAAAACCCTTTTTCGCGGACACACTACTTGACTAAGTACATAATAGACAATTCTTACAATATTTTTCTGTAGAGTATAATGTTATTCATGCAAATAGAAACAAGACAAAAAGTTATTCAATAAAAATATTATGAGAACGGAAAGTTTATAAAGGAATAAAATGATCCGTATTTTCAATTGGCTCTGTTGCTCAAAATAGCTGTAATAGTAAACAAGTTTTACTTATTGGTTAAAGACTGAATAATTTATACAATAAGAATCAATAAATAATGAGATCATATTATGGCTTTATAAATGATATCATTCATAATATAGCTTTTATAAATAAAAGCATCAAAAATTTTAATCAAAATTTGTTCTAGGGCGAGAAAACATTAGTAATACATACACAGAAATTAGTAATACATAAGACAAGACAAACAATTGAGCAGTGTTGGGCGTTGGCCTAGTGGCTTCAGCGTGCGACTCTCATACCTTAGGTCGTAGGTTCAATTCCCAGCTGTGCACCAATGGACTTTCTTTCTATTTGCGCATTTAACATTTGCTCGAACGGTGAAGGAAATGAGGAAACTAACATGTCTTAGACCCAAAAAGTCGACGGCATGTGTCAAGCACTGGATGCTGCTGCTGATGATGACCTACTTGCCTATTAGATTTAAAAATGATCATAAAACAGATTCAGAAATCTGAGGCCAAAACCTAAAGAGGTTGTAGCGCCACTGATTATTTTTTTATTAATAAGACAAGACAAATGTATGATAATTTTACCTCTTAAGTTTAGCATATTAAAGTATCAAGTTTTGTTTATAAATACATATTATCTACTTAGATGTATATTTTTGCAAATACACCAATTAAATTGAAAATGCATTCGAATATCGAGCCAGGAATTGTAAATAGGAAATATTATAAGCTGTTGTTTATACTGACCATTTCCAACGACAATGGATAGAGAATTAGATAGCACTTGTAGATAAGAACAAGTTATATTTGTACCCAAACCGCGGAGTTACAAATAAACCTGTAATAGTTTGAATTGGCAATGTGATTGTCTCACTATGTATCAGATGAGCCTCCTACCCGTTTGACTTACTTGACTTAATATCCTATAACCCCTAGATGGAGCAGAGCCCGCAGAGGGCGTCCACAATGAGTCTCCATAGTTCGGTCATGAGCCTCGTATTTCACCTCGCTCCAAGTCATTCCGGTTCGCTTCGGTTTCCTTGGGACGGCAACGTTTTCCTTGCGGATTCCAATCAGGTGCCTGCTTGGGGATATTAAGTGTATCCTCCTGCCCGTTCGCTCACAGTTATGTAAAAAAAATTGTGGAGGTAGGCAAAGGTCCTTGTTGTACCAATGTGCATACGTAAGTAGGGCCGCGGCGTAACAGTTAATCGCGTGGCGGGATGCGAATAACAGCCTGGCCACGGGACATTCGCCGACGCGAATATTCGCGCGGTGCGAACCGCGATGCGTCTAGCGACTGAAATAAACTCATAGCAATGTACTAATCAAGCCACGCGCAACGGCGACCAGCGATGCGACCCGCGAAATGTACCGAGCGAATCGCGCGGGCGACTGACGTCGCGACGGGCGAGCGAAACAAATGCATGAATCAGTACGGTGCAAGCCACGAAGTCGAGCGGCAGTCGCGGCGAATAGAGAAGGGAATAAATAAGTTTAATCGTGGTCGCGGCGAAAAATGAATACAGAGTTTTTTGTTACTGAAATACTGGCTAGACCAGCTATTTGGAAGTCTGGCCATCCACAGCATTAATTTAATATACCTTAATCTCAAAAACAATTTTTCAGCGGCACTTAAAATTCTATTTGCAGTAACTTTTTTCTCCAATTCTGGTTGAATATTCATAAGAATATAATTGAAGGTTTCAATACTCATTCTGGTATACCTACTCAAAAAAATAATTCTGGATATATTCTGAATTTCTCATACTTCTTGTGGAATTCTCCACAATTTCTCCAAATATTAGGTCTTGCACCAAAAGCTATTACTTTCCAAGCAATATCGAGATGATTTCGATAAAGACATTTCGCTGTCGAACTTCCTTACTAGTCGCGGCGGCAAACGTGACTGGTCCGTGGCCTGCAAACGGCCCCGCGCGAATGGTCGCCTCGCCTCCCGCATCGCAGTTCGCACCGCCGATCCCCGTGGCCAGGCCGTAAGCTCTGCTGTGAGTATGACTCGCTTAGGGTGCTGGTGTCACTCCAAAGTGACACCAGCACCCTTATCCCCAAGGATAGTGAGTATGAACAGTTATCTCACATCGTAGTTATTGAATTGATTTATATTTCATCATATTTACTATAATTTCCCAAGTCTACAGTAAGTTAACTTTTTTAGAATAATTTGAAATATATAATTTTGAGTAGAACTGAGCGATTTTTTACTTTCCACTGCGAGGAATGTCAAACAGCCTACATGTTTCATGATTACATCGGTCCATATAGGCCAAAAGGGCCTTCAGCTGGTAAATGGGAAGTGAAGGTATCCTCTGGTCCATGCGCGCTATAGGGCTCGTTCACCACTACTTTAAGATCACCTTAGCGACAACAACGTTCATAATCGTTTTCATCATATATAATTACTAGTGGACCCCACAGACGTTGTCCTGCATGATATTTCAAGCTATTAGGATATTAAAGTATGAAAGTACCGACTGCAGCGCCACCTGCCGGGCTGATTTGTGAATCTAAACCATTCCTAGATCAACTTGAACACACACAAAACATTTCATCAAAATCGGTCTAGTCGTTTGAGAGAAGTTCAGTGACATACACACTCACAGAAGAATTATATATATAAAGATATTAATCTAAGTGCATGTACCCACCGGTTTACAAAGTAAGCAATAACGATTTTCCACTACGTAACGGCAATATCGTTGGTATGTTGAGACCGTGATTTTTGCTCGTTATATCGCAAATTTGTTACAACAATTTCATTTAATGCGACATTAGAATAATTTTCCACTTAAACTTCCATTATTATGCTCGGAAAAAATTGTTAGTGCTTGTCCTTTAGGTTTTTGTTGTTTCATGTGAAGATTAGATTAACATAATAAGATACACTATGGATATGAACTTAAGTTATAATATAAACTAAGTATTATTTGAAGTGCGTTATTTCAATATCGAAGTTGGAGAATAAGTTTTCAGGCTACGACGGCTTAGAACTTTGTTTTATTGATTATACTGGCTAGGCTATTATACCTGTTAACTTTTCGGAAAAAATATATAATAGAAATAAAAATGAGTAATTGCATGAAGTATCAAGACAATAAATCATACTAACCTAAGAAATTCATTGACATTCTGTGTTGCCATCCGAAAGTTTTCAAATAATTAAATTATCTTATTTCATTAGCCAGACTCTATATCTATTGCGACTGACACGCATATTATTGTTTATTATTCCATAGCTCTCATGTCCGATTGTCATGTTTCAAGTTTATCCTTAAACATTTTCAGTAAATAACTTTTGCTAAATAAATTTTAAAGCATGTTAAAAATTCACCTGACCTTATCGTAAATGGTTTAACAAATTTCTTGTTTACCATTGTTATTACAATACAATAGTATATAATTAATGCCATGTATATTATGAAATAAGACTCACTGACTCACGCTTAAATGTCTGCCGAAACCAGTTTTTATTTAATTAATTATAACATAAGGTTGAAGGTGTTGGAAAAATAACCTCTAAATATTTTTTTTCGTCGTAAAGAATTTTAAAATATTATTACATATTTCCTTCAAAAACATCGTGAGTGTGTCTCAATATAAAGGCATTGTAGACGTAAATAAAGATTCTAATAGTTTTCTTTATTCAATGTATCAAATCAGAGTATATAGCCCGCTATAAATAATAAAACATATTTAGCCATTTATTACAACGCATAGCAACTAAACGTTCATTTAGGTGTGCTTTGAAACAATGCACAATTCAGAAGAAAAAGCGACAATTGCTATTGACGAACGGAGGGATCAAAAGCTGTAGTTGCAGTTTCATTATTCCCCGGATCATTGACCTTATTGAATTCAACGATAAGGCGCCTGTAATTTCCTGCCATTTGCGATCATTTCTCTTCCCAATAACCTAACTGCGGTTGGGGTAAGTCCATGGTGTTGACAAAAAGGTGGACTAAAGTAGGGTCGAAAATGCTTCCGAATAAGCGATTAGCTATATTCCAAATTGGTCAATATAAAATGGTTTATTGGACGCGCACGTCCGCATTAATTTGCTATATTATTTTGTAAAAATCTGTTAAAGTAATTCTCCTTAGAACTTCCATAGGGTATTTAAATCGATTGTCAAGCTCATTGCAATTGTTACACTAATCATTTAAACATCTACCTTCTATACTGGACGTTAATAACATACGAGTATTAAAATAGATATTAATTACATAAAGGACAAAAACGGGTACTGGTATCGTATGCAAGATCGATTTATGGTTGCTAATTACGCAATTTCTGGCGATCTCTAATTGTGGCTTGGGCACAGTATATTCTCCATGACAGTACATTATTTCCCAAGGGAGCCGTAAAGATAGCGCCCACTTTGTTACAAAAAGCAGCTACTAGATGCGACATGGGCTTATAATAACCAAAGATTCTTCCATTATACATCTTATGTATTTCAAAAAGCTACAGAGTTGTCTGTAATGTATCAAATATTAAAGAATATTAAGAGATTTACATGACAAAAGAACTCAAACCAATTCCTGATTCTATTAGAGAATTTTAGTATAAAAAGCCTTTTATTAACAAAGTAATGCCTGGAAAGGAAAGCTGTTATCAATTATCTGTTCGTGTAAATATTATTACAAAAATGATTTTAATGCAATTTTCACCATTAAATGTACGACCAAGAGCCATTGAAAAGGAATGTTTATGTTTGTAGTATTTAACGAAATCGCTTCCTGGGGAAGTGTTAAACTACGCTTTACTGTTATAACGCGAACGAATTCGCGCAGGTAATAGCTGGTTTTCTATTTAATACGATTCAAAATACCAAAACTTGTATTGTTACGGCTTGCTATAGAACCCCAACTATGTCTTAAGTAACTCGAAAACAACATTAATAAAATGAATTTCCAACGAAATACTTATTATTCGACAGTTATAAAGTAGCTAAATAAACATAAAAAATGTCTAATAGACAAGTCGACAGGCGGGCTTTTATATTCCGAGGAACGCCCGAGACCCGAATTCCGTTTAAAGTGCGCTCGCATTCTAAACAAAATTGCGTTCATATCGCTTCCTCAATTAATTTACTTCTGTGGAGTGTATGAGGCGCGATGGTATGCCAAGCTAAAATTATTCCGAGCCGCGGCCTATTGTTCTCTAATAATTTATTTGTCTTTGAGCCCACTCAGTCTCGGTTATAACGTATTTTTTGGTTCAGAAATTGTCGGTAATGTGTTTAACTTTCTCTTTTTGTATGGACTAAAAGTTTTCTTGTTTATGAAATTGTTCTTTTATTATTTAATTTTTATTTTCTTAACATTGTGGCTTATGTGTGCTCGCGAGTAACTTCGTTAATTTGTCTTTAATAATGATGGACACTACATCTTTGTTAATACAATCATAAAGCAATCAACTGCCAAAACTTTATACTCTAATAATTGTGGTTTAACTTTTAAGCTATGTATTAATGAATCAGCCAAAATATTATCAATAACTTTCAGGACACAATTTTTCATATTATTAGTAAAATTAATGGTAAACTTCTATTATACAAAAGTAATAATAATTATCTTAAAACATGGTATATTACATTAAGATTTCAATTAGGAATTCATAGTAAATTTATATAATCTGGCTTAATTATAATTAAAAGCAGTCCTTGAAAAGTTAATCGAATTCCAACGCCGAAGTCGTGTGTTCAGACCCCAGCTACAGCAATAGACTTATTTCTCTAAGCAAAAAAAAAGGAATAATTTCAGTATTCAATTATTTTTCGTCTCCTTCTGTTAAATGGTCTTCACGCAGCGATGAATAGAGATACATAAGTACTTACAGAGTTAAAAGCTTGCAAAGTTAGATAGACATAGATTTTATGATTCAAGGGTCTAACAAGTAAGGCGGCATGACGACGTGCATCACGCACCGGCTGTACCAAGTAGTACAAATTAATGAAAAATGTAAGGTCATGAAACCCGAAAGGTTGTATTACCGCGACCGGCGCCGGTATACAGTCCCGAAAGCGACAAAGATTCCGACTTCAATGATAAGTACCGCACTGAAAGCACTACATCGAAATAGCATACAAACACGTCACGATCGCTATCTTTATTGAAAGGGTTATTATGTAATCTACTTCTTCTTTTAGTGCCTCTCCACTTCTGGAGCTTAGTCATCAGTCGGTAAAGCGTGTCTTGTCCTGTGCCAGATGCAGCACGTGGCCCAGGTACGGTTTCTGTTGTATAGTTTTTATAATTAATAGTTATTATTACTTCAATGTTGGTGGTTACAATAGTTAACACAAAACATGCAATAAATTTTACAATGCGCGTCCTAAATTACAAAAATTGTGCGAGTAAAATTAAAAAAACTGTAACTTTTCCATTGTGATATTAAAAATGCAGTAGATATTTACATTGTTGTTCACACATTTGTGTTGTCTTGACAGCGTATGAAATATTAAGAACATAAAACTATTACATATTCATAGTGTAAAACTATTTTTAAATTAATTTACTCCGTAGTGACGCAACCTTGATAAATCTTCAACGTAGGTAATATTTTAGGTAGGTAGGTAATACTACACCACGTCACATATGATTGATTAGAGAGTGATTAATACGATTTATATTATTATTCGAAATTAATGTCAATATGATATCATGGCAAATAATCATAATAAGAGATATATATACATATATAAGACATTGCGACCCGACGGACGCTGTCCTGGATGACATTTCAAGTGATTACGATATTAAACAAAGTATAAAAGTATTGACTGCAGCGCCATCTGCCAGGTTGATTTGTGAATTTAAACCATCCAGGGCGCCACCCAAACGCATACAGCAATATTCATTCAAATCGGTCCAGCCGTTTAAGAGTAGTTCAGTGACATATACACGTACAGTAGAATTATAATTAAGAATATTAATTTTTTAACGATGTCGATTTAAATATTTCTAACCGTTCTGACTTTTTAAGTTCTACATGGTTTTTTGGTAGGTGGTAAATATGTAATTGTAATATGCATAATACTGTATAAATGTATGACTTGAATTCCAACAGGATTAACCAGTCTCGACCGTGTAATTCTCAACTATCGTCATTCTAATCGTAACCTCGACAGTGCAGTACCTAGCCAATGTTTCTTTCACCGTGCAAAATTCATACTTGACCGTAGACCCAAAAATTGATGCCTACTAAGAAAAATTAATATTGAAACATGCAAAAATGTGATAACAAAATAATTCATTGAAATGCCAAGAGATAATATTATTTCTATCCTAAGTAAACGATAATTTGTTGTGAATGATTACTATCAATATTGCTTAATGAAAAAGTTTCGTAAAGCCGTTATTAATAAATAGAAAAAGATTAAAGGGCGTTTGAAAAGGTAAAGGACTAAATGTTAAAGGGTAAATTTAATATTACTTGTATAAAATATTATAAACCAAAGTACATGTTAGTTCAATGCCTGTGACGCGTGGCATCATGGCGATTTATTAGTCGCTGTAGCGCTCTGTTTGTTCAACAATACAAACAGCGCCAAATTTGATTTAATTATTACAACCCTCGTTCTGCCCAACTCATATTCTGTATGTTTTTAATTGATTATTTCGTATTATCTTTTAATTATACGAGAAAAATAGCGATCAAGTAAGATATAAATTGGTACCGAAATATCGTTACGACGGAATTTGTTATTATAAATTTTCCTGGATTCGGAAATTCAATTAGCCTATGATTTTCTAATGTAGTGCCTATATAGGAAAATAGTATTTTGTTTCCATGGAAATGCTTTAATTTCATTATTTTATATATAGAATAACCTATCTATGAAACTAAATTGTTTATGCCTTCTGATTTAAATAAGCTTAAACCAAAAGTTGACGGATTTTATGACGTAAATACTATGTTTTAGTTCTTAAAGCTGGAGGATGGATCGAAATAAGCAATGTTTATTTAAGTTCAATGTCGAATTAATCGAACGATTGAACAATAATTTATATTTCTGATAGTATTAAAATAATTATGTTAAAAATAATATTACATATATTTAATCAGATCTTCTTCAATCAAAAACTATTTAATCTTGAATGCCTTAACAACATCCATATCCCTACACAATCTTTAAATAGCGAATTAAGGTAAAAAATAAATCTAAAAAAGAAGCGAAGCAAACGCCTACCCGCAAAAACCGAGATCTTTTATCTTGGACCGCGTAAATTCTCGGATCCTGCGGGATCGCAATAAATAGCTGAAATCCTGAACTTCGACCACTGACACAGACAGCCTGATACGACTTAGCCACGACTTTACCACTTTTCTTTATTTCTCAACAACTTGTTAAACTACGTATTGAACGAGATACGAAATAAGAGAAGTTTGAAATGAAATTAGTGATTCGGGTTGGGACTAGTGTATACATAGCTTTTATAGTCATTTCGGAATTAATCTTTCAATCAATGTTTGATGTGTAAACTCTTCTAATATATAAAATCGTGTCACAATGTTAGTTCCCATACTCCTCCGAAACGGCTCAACCGATTTTTATGAATTTTTTATGCATATTCAGTAAGTCTGAGAATCGGCTACTATCTATCTTTCAAACCCCTAAGTGATATGGGGTCTACCCCAATTTTTTTTTTAGATGTTTATTATTTTTTATTTTTTTATGATACAGCATACAACCCCTAATTTTCACCCCTATACAATCAACCCCTATTTTTATAATTGTAGATAGTTATTTTTATTGAACTAAAATTTTTTTTCCTAGAAATAATATACATGGCAAAACAACGTTTGCCGGGTCAGCTAGTAGGTCAACCAGTGGCACTACCTAGTAGATTTTTTTTTTTTTTTTTTATAAAACAGGGGGCAAACGGGCAGGAGGCTCACCTGATGTTAAGTGATACCGCCGCCCATGGACACTCTCAATGCCAGAGGGCTCGCGAGTGCGTTGCCGGCCTTTCAGGAATCGGTACGCTCTTTTCTTGAAGGACCCTAAGTCGAATTGGTTCGGAAATACCTCAATGGGCAGCTGGTTCCACAAAGTGGTGGTGCGCGGCAAAAACTGCCTTGAAAAACGCTCAGTTGTGGAACGGCGGACGTCGAGGTGATACGGGTGGAATTTCGTACTCTGCCTCGACGTCCGATGACGAAACTCAGCTGCAGGTATTAATCCGAACAACTCCTCTGAACACTCTCCATGGTAAATGCGGTAGAAGATGCAGAGAGACCCCATCACTACGCAACGCCAAAGGATCAAGCCGCTCGGAAAGGGATTGGTCGTCGACGATACGAACCGCTCTGCGTTGAATACGGTCAAGTGGAAGGAGCTGGTACTGGGGAGCCCCCGCCCAGAGGTGAGAGCAGTACTCCATGTGGGGCCGAATTTGCGCTTTATATAGTTGCATGCGGTGGCCCGGAGTGAAGTACCGTCTCGCCTTACTGAGCACACCAAGCTTTTTGGAGGCTAATTTAGCCTTTCCCTCCAAGTGACCGCGAAACTGAACGTCGTTCGATATGTCAACGCCAAGTATTCCAATGCTGGCTGTGGCTTTAAGAAGAGTGTTTTCGAAAAGAGGAGTAGCGACAAAGGGTGTTTTTTTAGCGGAAAACGCGCAAACTTGTGTCTTCTTGGGGTTAAATTGGACTAGGTTTAGTCTGCCCCAGTCTGAGACTCCACGTAGAAGAGTTTCGACTTCAGACACAAGTTTGTTCCGGTACTCATCGACAACTGCCCGAGAAATACCTGCCCGGCCAGTGTAAAAAGTATCCCCAGTGCTGTCATCCGCATAGCAATGAATGTTGCTAAGTTGCAACATATCATTGATATGCAGAAGAAACAGGGTCGGGGATAGAACACAGCCTTGTGGGACCCCCGCGTTCACGGGTTTAAGGTCGGAGCATGCTCCGTCGATGACGACCTCGATGCTCCGATCGGCCAGAAAGCTGGAGATCCAATTGCATAATTTCTCGGGTAGCCCATAGGCTGGAAGCTTCGAGAGCAGTGCTCTGTGCCACACCCGATCGAAGGCTTTCGCTATGTCCAAACTAACCGCCAGCGCCTCCCCCTTGGACTCAATTGCCTCTGCCCATCTATGTGTAAGGTATACAAGAAGGTCACCAGCCGAACGACCACGACGAAAGCCGTACTGATAATCGCTAATCAGCTGGTGGCCCTCTAGATACCTCAAGAGCTGGCAGTTAACAATGGATTCCATTATTTTGGAGAACAAGGAGGTTATGGCTATTGGGCGATAGTTGGACGGATCAGAGCGATCGCCTTTTTTAGGGATCGGATGTATCGAAGCGGTTTTCCAGCACTTCGGGACAGTGCCAAGCGAGTACAGGTACCGGAAAAGGCGCGTTAAGACCGGAGCCAACTCAGGAGCACAAGTACGCAGCACAATTGGGGGGATACCATCCGGCCCGCTCGACTTATGAATGTCCAAGGAAGATAGTGCTCTGCGGACAGCACGTTGCCGGAATGTGATTTCCGGCATCGAAGAATCACACCGCGAAATGGTCGGTGGTGATCTTCCTCGGTCATCCAAAGTCGAGTTGGACGCGAAGAGACAGCCTAAAAGGTCGGCCTTCTCCTTCGCAGTGTGGGCCAGCGAGTCATCCTCCCTGTGCAGTGGTGGAATAGCGGGCTGACAAAAATTCCCTTGGACAGCTTTGGCGAGAGACCAGAAGACTCGAGTCCCTGAAGGGAGTTGGGCCAATCTCTCGCCAAATCTGGCAATGTGCTCTGACTTTGCCTTAGTGATTTCCCGTTTGAAGTACCTGGAGGCTGAGTTATATGCTTTTTTAAGTTCGCTGGTATTGGCATCACGAGATTTCGCCGCTTCCGCCCATGCCTTAAAGCATTCTCGCTTTCGACACGAGGCCGCCTTGCAAGAACGTTTAAACCAGGGCTGAGACTTGCCACCGATCGGCACCGCAGAAAATGGAATAAAGAGTTCCATGCCCTGTAGAACCACTTCGGCGACAGAGGCAGCGACGGAATCTGGAGCTTCCGACGAAAAGCACATAGGCCCCCAAGGGTAGGACGCAAAGAAAGACCGCATCCCGTCCCAATCTGCTGACTTGTAGTGCCAAATACGGCGACAACCCAAAAAAGCGGGGCCGTGAAGGGCGCGTAGAAGGCACAATACTCCGGACCACACAATGATCTGATGAACCCAATGGCGGGTCAACAGAGACTTGATAGTTCTCCGGATGTGAAGTCAGCAGAAGATCCAACAAAGAGGGTTTATGACCATCCACATCTGGTATTCGCGTAATCGCAGGGACCATTTGTGTCAGGTCGTAGGCTAAAGCAAAGTCGTGAAAGGATCTTCCCGCGTGATCGGTGGTATCAGAGCCAAGCCAATCGGCATGGTGGGCGTTAAAATCGCCAAGTATCACGATTTCAGCGGTAGGAACCCTTTCGAGCAGGGAATCTGTAGCCGTTTGAATGTGCTCGATGAGTCGGTTAGTTTCGTCATTTCCGCTATGGGACCTATACAGGCACGCATAGAATCGCGGATGGTCATCGCAGTCTACGCGCAGCCAGAGGTTAGATAGGTCCCTTCCTTCAAGCGTCCCGAGGCGACGAGAACAGATATCCTCCCTGACGTACACGCAAACTCCCGCCCGCGGCACAAATGAATGTTCCAATTTGTACCCCGGGTAGGAGAGGTAAGAAGTATCAGCCGGGGAGGATATTTGAGTCTCAGTAAGGAAGAATAAGGCCGGCTTCGCAGTTTCTAAGTAAAAGTGAACCGCGTTTAGGTTAGTTTTTAGCCCCCTAACATTTGTAAAGTCCACCGTGAGCGTGGAAGGGGTTGCCTTAGGTAAATGCTTCCGTTTGCCCCGAGATCGAAACCTAATAGGCAATAGGCCTGCATAAGTTTTTAGAGCAGTTTTTGCCCACCCCAGAATACGAAGGGCAGCCTGTGCATCCACCATCGAATACCAATTGTTCCGATGATGGACGCCCAGAAGGGGATTCTCCACAGCGTAAACGTGTGGTACCCCCCTGGGGTAATCTCTGTTTGAACTGCATCTTCATACTTTTGGGGGGGGGGGGATTGATGGGCTCTGGGAGTCTCACTCACCGCACGAAACGCGAGTACAATAAGATGAACTTATTGCATCACTTCACGCCGGTTTTCTGTGAGACAGTGGTACTGCCCCGGTCGTGCCTGCCCATTTGGCTGAAGCCCTAAAGCAGCAGCATGGCACTCCCACTAGGAAAAAGATGAGATAGATGAATGTGTCAGATTTTTGTATCAGTTTCGTGATCATTTAATTTTCCGTATAAGTATATAGGCGATCTGCTTCCTGTGGCTGACACACGTCGTAAATTTTTAGGTCTAAGGTATGCTGATTTCCTCACGATATATTCCTTCACCGGTTTAAATGCGCACTTAGAAAGAAAAATCCATTGGTGTACAGCCGTGATTCGAACGCCTGACTTCAGGCGCACGCTCAAGCACTAAGCTATACTAGTCTGCATAGTATAATATATAGACCACACCTACTGATAATAAACATGCTGTGTATGCTATGCTGCACAAAACATTTACTAATTAATTATTAAAAAAATATATTTCTAAGACTCCATGGCTAATTTATTGCTGTCATGAAATATGAAAGAAAATCACTGAAATTATGGCTTCAAAATTTTTATCCAACATTTTAAGATCATTGTAAATTACTGACAAGGCACCCTTATCAAAGTTTTGTTGAAGTTTCCGCTAACTGAAGGATTTTCATAGGATGCGTTAATCCTTTGTTCCCTTCATTAATTCCATGATTGTCTTCGTTTAACCATCCATATTTGTGATAAACCTGAATTATCTTTATTATAACTAAAATCTTTATTATAATTATTTAGTTGAAAATCTAATGGGGCTACAACCTCCCATTTTAAATATGAGAACCACGAATAATACAAGTCAAAAAAAAAACTAGATGTCTTCAGATAAATAATGTTGTTAGCGGAAACGGCTACTAGTAATTACAAATAAATTTTTTCGTAAAAATTAATAGATCATAGACGATTCTAAAAAAAACTTATAATATTAAGATCCGTGTAGATCTGAATAATCTGTATCTGTAAGTTAAGAATTAAAATGTAAAAGATAATGATAACATTTATTGAAGCAGCACCTTTGTTTCATTGGATTCTGTCAATGGTATTATTAACTTGATTGGGTAACCTAATGACCGACTATGAGTACGGCTGTAAAGCAGAATGATAGAGTATCAATAGAGATATCGAAAAACTATGAAAAAGGCTAAGTTTCGTAGCGATAAGCGTTATGTATTACTCGAGTCACGTTTTATAACAGTTTTTATGATGGAACTGTCGCAGATATCTTAAGTCCATATTTTATCGTAAAAGAAAAGAACATTTTATATTTATTTTTACACCTTTGTCTCTTCGTATCATACTTTTATGGTTTGTTACCTAACGCATACATATTTTTTACATAAATACGTAAGAGATAAAAATCTTTGTATAAATGAAAAACAAAAATGTTTAGAATAAAAGATTTTAATGGATTTAAACCAGAATTTGTAGTATCAATCAAGAAATAGCAAGCGTAGTCAGCGATTGGTAGACCATTTTTTGCTTAAAGCCTTCCATACATCAGTTTACAAAAAGTTTATTTTTGCGTATAACCAGAGTTGCTTTCCGACTCTAAATACGAATGTTTTACACATAAATTTCTCATTAACATCTTGCCAACCTATCGTATCGTAATTAATTCATATTTGTTTTATTTTATATTTTATTACTCTCTGATTATATAGAAAAAATAAAAATCTCTCTCTCATGTAAAATCTGATAAAAACCTAATTTCAGACCTTAGTAATATTAACCTTAAATACGTGTTCCGCATAAGAAAAGCTACGTATTTTGTTCAGAATGACGTATAAAGGCCGGAGTTGGCGTTTTTCGATCACTCGTCCTCTCCCCACTTAACAATCCCTTTCACCAATTTTCGAGGATTCTGTACATGGTACTTATCTATATACTATTTGTTAGCTTAAGAAATTGGTTGACAGCGTCTTAATGTAATGGTTATACATTGCTATATGTCATACATAAGATTGGGAAGCATTCGTGACAATTTTAAAGTGTGTAGGTAGAAAGTAATAAAAGGAAAAGGAGGATTTCATACATGAAAATTTCATACAAATGCTGCTTTTTATGCAATGATTATACAGAATTTAGTGTGCCTTTAATCGCTTAATTGGTTAAAATCTGTAAATCATGATGTGAGATGATCATGAGTCAAGAGAGCCTAGACGTAAAAATAAATAAGTTTGACTGACTTTCCTTGTTTTGAGGTTTACTTCCCTAATGAAGTAATAGGGAAGTTCCTACATTCAGAAAAGTATTTTATATAAGTACCTTACATCTGATTAGATTTTTAGAAGTCAGATATCTACGCATCAAGTAACTATATATAAACATATAAAGATTTGTCTGGATTTAACAGTTTCGATAATTTCCAACACCACATCTACTTAATTAAACGTAAGTAAATAGACTGTTATCTCAAACAACATAAAGGCGTATATTGAAGACGAAGCAGGCTGATTATGTCGGCAGTAATAGCTATAAGGATTTTTGGGAGAGCGTAATAACGCCCCGTTAAGGTAATAGAACGGTGGAGCAAGCGAATTAAGAACCTTTTTTGTGATGAAAAAAGGTTTAATACACTATTGCATCTATTTAGACAGCAACACTTAAGTTTTTTGCGTAACAATTTACTATAATCAAAAACAATATTAGGTATAAAGTCCTTGCTACCGAAGGATATTCCTCTCTTTATGAAAGCCTCAGATAAGTTCTGAATGTTTTATCTTTATCATTTATGTTGAAATTTCAAAATGGGAAAATGAGACAAAATATTACTTCACTCAACATACTCATTGCTTAAATTAAATTAAGTAAATTTGCAATTACAAATCGGATTTGCAAGAACCACATCGTTGATGATGCAAGTTCAGATTTGGTAGATAGTTGTTTTTTACTTTGAAGCATTTTTTATGTACTTAATCTTGTCAGATTGACATTGTATCTTCTTGGTGCGTACAATAAAATTTTTTAATATCTACCAACATCTAATAAAATTCCAACTTAAATGTGTTTATGTTTATTTTTTACATTATTAAAAATGGCAGTTTTAATTATCGAACGGTTCCGATTTCCGGTATCTTAATATATATTATATTAATAGTACATATATCAAAACTTATCATATCAGTTGTTCTTAAGTTTGTATCACATTTATTTAAGCCTGTATTTTCTAGATACTAGTATACATTGTTTTATTAAGACATTTCAGTAAATTATTAAGTTAGCATCGCTTCAAAATATGCCTCTTATTATGGTTAATTTTTATTTACTGGCAATACTAATATCTATGACAGCCACTCTTACCAGCCAAAAAAAGTATGTGGCACTGTAGGTAACTTTTGTTTACCTCTGTCAAAAATCATATCAAATTTACAGCCAGTTTTACAATCAAGAGGGACTAACGAAAATTGGCTAAAGAAAAAAATTTTCGCCAAGAATTTTTTCCACAAGAAGTAAGGCAACCCAATGACATGTAATGAAATATGACTCATAATAATCAATAAAAAAATACAGAGAGTTCAAATTTCAGTCCACAAAAACATCCCATATATACATACGGTTTCAGATATAATAAACTATCCTTAAAACTACCATTTCCTAATCTGAAGATTCTTTCGAAGATTGTTTGGCTTCTTTTGAGGGTGTTTTATAGAGTATACGCCTAACTGGATTCAATTTAGATTCACCAATAAGATAAGCTTTCCAGGCTGTATGGTGCGGAACTATATGTAACGTTGACGGTGCATAGGAAATTTATCTCACATTTTATATCCACACGACGAAACCAATTCGCAATTTGGTTCCAAGTTAAATATTTAATCGTTTAGAACATAACACCTTTGTGGAATATAGAAAACGGCATATAAAGGGCGCTTCACTGCAAGCCATATAAAATAAAAACAGTGTACTGTAAAATGTAATATTCAAATTTTCTTCTAATTTTGTTTCCTTTGGAGTAGAGACTCTTGGGCCGGGGGCTTCAAGTGTACAGGCGCTAATTAAAGATATAAGTTGGCCTGGTAGATAGTACCGGTAACCCCAGAGCTGCTTTCCTCGCTCAACGAATAAGTATCGCAATACAGCGAGGAAATGGTGCCAGCGTTAAATGTACACTGCCACAGGGACCAAACTTTAAAAAAAAAAAAAAAAATTCTTCTATATATGTTGACTATTATCATAATATCTTGATTAAGAATATTGTAAATAGTCAATTTAGTTTTCATTATGATAATATTAAATTAAATTATAATAAATGTACAATATATGTATAATAGGTCCGTATAACTAAAAAGAGGTATGTATATATAATCTGTAGATATTTAGAGATATATAAATAGATAAAACATATTAAACGCTGCAGCCCTCCTTGCCCTACAATATGTTACAAATACGTATATTTATTTATTTATTCAGAAGATTCACAGCACAATACAGAAATAGATGTATATATGCAAATCTTCACATATAGTTTTTTTTTACAACAAGAAGGTAAACATGCCAAATATTTTTAGTTTGTAATACAAAAAAGAAAAAAAAACAGAATCTAAATCTCAATCTCAATAATATAACGTGATCTTTATTATAGAAGGATATAGACATCTTATCTTGTATTCAGAACACGTCAAAAAAAATTTCTACTGAATATTTTTTAGGAGAAAACCACCGCTCAAACAGAAAGAAAGATGAAAAAAAAGAATAAAAGATTAGTTTCATACAATACAGAAATAATGATTCAGTGATCAGTCCAACACTAAACAACACTACAGCCCTCGTGTCATTTGTTACAGTCACCGCGTCAGATGAAAGGATACTTCACGACTCACTAACCTCGAACCAACGTGTGATATCAATAACTGAATACACTTTGATTGACCCTGATATTGATCGCTTTCTTCCTATTAAATACCATTTCAAATCTAGATAATATGTACGTCCTGCAATCTTCATACGGTTTCGAATGTATTTCTAAATGTTTTGTTGCTTTTTTATGCAAAACTTATATTGAGTCGCGGGGTATAGATTCTAATACTTTAAATTAAAACAGTTCTAAGCCCAATTTTTTGTTTCAATTGCGTGTCTGTGTAATTATATAGTTATATATATAGAAGTACAACTCCAAGTTATTATAGATACGAAATTTATATATAATCTGTATCATAAATTTTTCTGCGCAGATAATTAGTTCTGTGGTGTAATAAACACGTTTTCCTTGTTCTATTTTTGAGATACGAGATATAAGTGGCGCTATCATGGTCCATTTTGCAATCACAATATCATATCCGCTCCTCTGATGCGGGGATGAAACTTAGATTCGATTTCAAAGTTAGGTGATGTAACAAAAGACTTTATTTGTTACGGACAAACTTTCCAAAGCATGAAAAGGGAAACGTTTATTAAAGAATTAAACTTCAGTTGGGTCGAATTGCAGCGATTGTGAGTTACGGTCGAGTTATAATTGAACTATTATAAGTTTGCCCTGGTGATTTTCAACGCAGTTAGAGTCAATCTCATGTTTCATTACGTTTACATCAAACTGCATTTTGTAATTTAGCTATTAAAAATAAAATAATAATGGCGCTACAACCTTTTTAGGTCTGGGCCGCAGATTTCTATAGGTCTTTAATGATCATCATGTCAATCTAATAGCAATCAGCCTCCTGTGCCTGACACAGTCGACCTTTTGAGTCTAAGGCAAGCCGGTTCGCTCATGTTTGCCGGTTTGTTCGAGCAAATGTTAATTGCACACATAGATAGTCCATTGGTGCACAGTCGGGGTTCGAACCTACGACCTCAGGGATGAGAGTCGCACGCTGAAACCACTAAGCCAACCCTGCTCTTTTAGATTAGGAATAAATAATTTTATGTGCCTATAATTCTAGAAATTAGATAATTTTATCTCACGGGGCAAAATTAGTCGAACACCAGATACCAGGTACCAGATTGAAGAAAATTTCGTTTTGTGTATTTTTTTAGCTTTGAAATGAATCTTGGCTGAACGTATTAAAATGATTACACAAGTAATTGATAATATTACCGAACGACTCTAAACTGAAAGTGTAATACTTAAAGTGGAGAATTTATTGCGTTTACAAAGTCGTCCATAAAGCAAATTTAATACGATTATCGTATAATTTTATGATATCAACTATGTAGTATGGTGATTATTTCAACGAATTCTGCTTTACAAGCTAAGTACTAAAAAAATGATAAGACTTGGAATCACATATCTGTCTTTTCCTATATATATTCTATAGTATATATTCATAATGATTTTGATTCTTTTTAATTTATTTATAATTTGAAATTTATACACATTGAAATTATTAATTATGATTCATGATTGGAATTTAAATTTAAGGATTATAAATATTAATATTACATAATGCATGCACATTGCACATAATATTATGTAATAATTAATCATATGATATACTTGTTTAATATATTATTCATTATGGAAATAAAGAGGCTATAATAATAATAATAATACTACTCTATAGAAGAGTATATTAATGAAAGCATATGCTGTAAGTATAGTTAAGGAATCAATGTATGTAAAATGAGGATGGGTAAGATATAGTATGCCTGTCTATAGTAAGGTGTATTTTCGTATCACCTCGTCGTCCATTGCAACTGAGCATTTCTTGATGCAGTTTTACCGCGCACCACTACGTGGAACCACCTACCCACTGAAGTATTGCTGAACCAATTCGACTTAGGGTCTTTTAAGAAAAGAGCGTACCAATTAGACGGCTGGCAACGCACTTGCGAGCTTTGGTATCACTTAACACCAGTTGAGCCTCCTAGCCGTTTACCCCCTGTTATATTTACATAACATAACAGGTGCGAAACCGAAACTTCCATAAAAATTATAATAGCAAAGCCCCACAATATTTTACTTAATTCCGTACTACCGCCAAACGCTGAATATTTTCGTTACATTTTATAAAGCTACGTTACGGTTCAATTTAGCTTGATTGATGATCAAAAAGGAAAGTATAGTGAAAGCCTGGACTGAGTAAATTGTATTTAACTTAATTAGGGGTGGTTTTGGGTCGGATGACTTTAATAATTTAGTTTTAAGTTACGGATAGCATTAGATTAACATACGCTCATATTTGGTCGTGTTATCAAGAATTAGTTTGTTACCTACTGGAAAATAGCGTATATTTTAAATAGGCATTTATAACTACTAATATATTTCTTTTATATTAGAACTATATTAGTAGTATTTAAATTAGAACTTTATGATATTCCAGTAAATAGCGAGTTTAAAATCAATTTACATGAAGTACTTGGAATATTATTCAAAGTCAAAGTCAAATCATTTATTTCAATTAGACCATCTAAAATGGCACTTTTGAACGTCAAAAAAAAATATAAAGAAGATATTCTAGTTGCCCCTTCCAAAAGGTAGTTTCGTGTGGAGAAGAATGGGCAAGAAACTCCACACTTACTCTTTTAAAATAGGTTTACAATATTTTGTTACATTTGTTAAATAATTATATGTGAAGACAATGTACTCTTAGAATAAACTACTATACTAAAAAAGTTAGTATACATGTTCCTCACATATTTACAAATATCGAAACCGTAGAATATTAACATTAAAGAGTAATAAAAATATAAAAAAAAAACACAACAAAACAGTGTGTGAGATACAAAATAATAATAATAATAATAATTACATTATTCTTATTGAATATAATGTATACTCTGATTCTGTTCAAGAAAATACAAAAACCTTCGAAACCCCAAATCACAAAGCACGACTCTGCTGATAATAAGAAACATATCTTACACAATATTGTGAGGGGAGTTTTCGGGATCAAGATAAAATCATTTTCTTTATTAAGACTGTAGATAGGTGCGTTCGCGACGCCATAACGTGACATCCCATAGGAAATAACAAGAATAAGGCTATACTTCCCTAAGGAATGCTCAGGATTCGTAGGACTTGCCAGCTTACATCGAGTTTTATTGTTTTCATATTATGTTTCGGAGTAATCCCTTGATATTTAAACCATTTAGTTGTAGAATTTTCTTGATAAATGTAATCATAAAATGAACATTTTTTATTAAGTTTCATTATTAATTACAACGAAGCTATACATTTATATTGAGACCCAACCCGGTCTCAATCTAAATTTAGATTTCACGAGAATTACATAAAGTAAGAAATTCTCATTATCCAAGTCGACTGAATTGTGATTTTTTTTAATTTTATATCGTCTTTGTTATAATAATAAAGTACAATTTATGATAAGTAAAACAAATGCAACAAAATTATTTTCGTGTATTTTTTTAGATAATAAGACATGATAAACCGTCAAAGGTTAGTGCTCCTAAACAACAGACAAGCACTAAAACCTTTTATTCATACCCTCATAAAACTCAGAGTAAATAAACTTATTTTTCATAAATAAATTCTTCTATTAGCTTCTGCGTTGTAAAATAACTTTATTATCCACACTGTTCATATAGTTGGTACAAAGCATAGACAGTAATAATAATACCAGCTTTGGGCAGTGTTAGCGTAGCGCGTGATCTTTTAACCATAAATTTAATTTTCTTTATTTACACTTTTCTATGTTCATTTGTTAGTATGATATGATACAAAGGTTCATCACTAACACCAGCCTACAATAATCGCACTATGTACTAGTCACCGTACTATACCCATTTATAATTTTGAAATCGTCTTAACGGGTTTAATCGAACAATGTTTAGATGTTTGTAAAATACAATCACTCCTTTATTTCATACAACTATTTAAATAAACTTAAAAAAATATTACATTAAATTCATTAGGCCATCACCAATTTTAAATCCCACAGTTAAACATGACAATAAAGATACACAATATATAGTTAGAAGCAGTACATAAAAGAAAGCTTTACAAATCTAGTCGTTAGAATTAGTGTTGATCAATAACTATGGAAGAGCCTTCATAGGATTTTTGATTTCTGTCCGATGCCCTTTAATTACTCTGGATTAATAATTGATTACTCTTGACTTAGACATATAACACTTATTTGTTCCAACACTTCACACACATTCAAAACACGATCTCGACCAGCAGTCACTTGGATATTATCTCATTTCAAATTCTCCGCTGAAGAATCGTAAAAAGCGGATTATAGTCTGCGAGTTCATGCGGATAGAATTCATAGAAAGTGTCGGCAATATGGGCTTCTTTATTTACTCTTAAGCTGCATATAATGAAAACGCACTGTCGTGTCGCGTCACACGTCGCAGGACTCAAGTCTCGGCTAAAAAGAAAATAGGGATTGAAACGTTTTGATATTTTATTAAGTTTTTTGTTTATTACCAAGTTATAAAAATAATACGTTCGTCGTTCATATAAAAATTTAATGTATTTTTTAAATAAAAGTTAATGTAAAATAAAAGTACCCAATGATGTTGTACATATTACACAATATCCCATTTGGATGTATACAAAGTCAAAATATTTATAATGATAAAAAATGAATTCAGAAAATAAGTATAATCTGTTTACTGAAATAAATTTAAACTTATAATTCATAACCTTCATCAGCAAAATGATTGATGTTTTACCAACTTTTCGATGTCGCCGGTAGAAAAGAACAATGACTATGAACTAAATCCTGTGAATAATCCAAGGGAACTGACCTTAATAAAAGTAAATAATATTAAGACCGTAGAGACACAAGAAACTGATACATTATGCAATTAATAGTTCACCATACATGCATTATAATAACGTTAAATGCATAATTTCCCCTAGACATGCAAATGTGTTATTTAACTAGGGAACTTGATTAGTAATTTCATGATAAACACAAACACGGCATGGACGTTAATTGTTTTAAGTAATGAAATGTGTAAACTGCATACGCTCGTTACTAAGTTATCGAGTTAAACAAACATAGCTTGGCTAATAAGGGGACCTCGAGTGCAACAATATAAAAACTGTTATTTTTTATAATAATTATTCTATAATATATTGACATGCTTTAGCTAAAAGGAATAATGTTTAATTAAACAGCTGATACTTTATCATAGAATACATGTTCTGTATGTGTATAAAGAACAAAACACGATAGTTTTTAATACCTAACACCTTCAGTGTAAATTTGTTCAATTTTTTTTAAATTACGCCATGATTGAAAATGAACAAAATTTTAGAGTTAAAATTAAAAGTGTTTTAGTTTTCAGAAATGTTTTCATTTAATTTAAAATGAAATATAATTATTATTCTGCGGTTTCTTTATTTGAAGCCAATGTTTTTATGTACATTGTATTATAAATGATGTTTTTTTTTAAAGTATCAATATTGGTCGATAACAGTACAACGCGTAACTTTGCTTATACGTATACAGTAGCACAAGTCTTGTCACTTGTCACACGAGATGTTTTGGAGAAAGGTCTTAACTTGGAGAAGGCTTTAAGAATTTTGTAAAATACCCTCGTACAGGAAAAAATATTTCAATATGACTTTAAAGTATGTGTAGATATAAATCTACTTTGTTTGTATGTTGGTTCATATTGGTAGTAGAAATTGCAGCTTGACTTAACAGTTTATAAGAAGAAGCAAGAAGTCAATATCTAACTACTTGCGTCAAACGATAATTAAACAAAGACACACATAATATATTGTATCTCATGCCCCATGGTGTTAGAAAAATAATAGTTCTTTTGTGATAATAGCACAACAAAAAGCTGATACATTAAGCCTATATTTCCTATTGTGTTGCAAAATGTTTCAGAGAACAAACACATCGATTTCGAGAATGTCCATATATTTAAAAAATCAAATGCCGCCTTCGTAATATAGTAATGCAAGGGTCACTCTTATTGTAACATTGTTGACAAATCCTTACTCTTCCCCAATTATATTAAAAAATCTCCCTAATGTAACTCTAAATAGCACAAACATAAATAAAATGAAAACACTTTTATAAAAATAATGTTTATGAAAACATAACATGTTACTTTATTATCGTAAATCATTAAAGGCGTTTGCATAACAACTATAGAAAGTATTTAGTTAGTTTAGTTTTTTATAGAACAGGAGGCATACGGGCAGGAGGGTCACCTGATGTTAAGTAATACCGCCGCCCATGGACACACTCAATGCCAGAGGGCTCGCGAGTGCGTTGCCGGCATTTAAAGAATTGGTACGCTCTTTTCTTGAAGGACCCCAAGTCAAATGTTTGCGCAGACAGA